>NW_014040915.1:1010719-1042890 GCF_000293215.1 Trichosporon asahii var. asahii CBS 2479
GGGGTGGGGATATGGATTTCTGACGCTTTGACATTGATCCGAGCAAAGTGCTGACCATGAAAGCAACACGCTGCGCTTTGACCTGTACGCCCGACGCTCTCCGACGGACAGGGCGGCTCGCTAGGCTCGAGAGACCCGAGCCCCGAGCCCGATGGCGTCTGGCTTGGGCATGCGTGCGCAAGCGCCGGACATGATCAGCATTTCCACATTGAGCCAAAGGCACCGTATCCTTTATTCCTCATTCCGCGCAACAAGCGATGAGCTAGGAGGCGCGAGGGCGTCCGCGAGGCGCGTAGAGTCTGTGTGTCGGCTGTGGCTGCCGCCATGGTCGCCATGGTCGCCATGAGTGGCAGCGGTGGCTCACGTCGGATTGTGGAGGATATTTCCAGGAGTGCAGCTGTCCAGGGAACAGAGTCTGGTTCAATTGATTCACAGAATTCTTCAGGCACGTCCGATGCTGATCCAGTCTCTGCCGTCCGAGCGTCTGCGCCCTCAGGCGTGACACACAGAGGGGCGCGGAGTCTGGTGCAGGAACTCCATCCAGGTCAGGCACAATACGGTTGGAGCACCCAGGGCGCAGGACCACAGGGGGTCAGGGTCAGAAATGGCCCAGTCTTTGACCCATTAAGGTTTTACCGTATAACCGTGTTTCAATCAAAGATCATCGTCTGCTAGTTGGCTGACGCTGCGACACTCTGAATCGCTGGATCACCACGTGCAATCCAAGTCTCGTTCTCGTAACTTGTTCCCATATATCGCCCCGACCTCTGGCCGCAACAGCACCGCTTTGGGTACCAGACCTCTCAGCCGAAGCGGAGAAACGAGCCAGCTGCAAGAGCGTAGGCACATTGGTGCCTTGGCTCATCGTAGCCTGACGACGAAGCGGCGAGGGCACAGACTGCGCATTGTGCGAACTCACGCCCACTATGGCAGTGAATTCCCCGCACTTGCTCACTTGGAATCAGACTGAAGACATGGATACCGGCAATTAAGAACTACTCTTTGAATGCCTTACAGTCGTTGCAAACAGCATCGCACTGCGGCGAGGAGCGAGAGTGTCGATGTGTCCAAGGGCTGTGCATCGAGGCAGCGACTTTGTTGCCCTTTCCGGCTGTGGACTCCCATGGAAGTCAACGGCTGCATTTGGAAACTGGACAGGCGTCCAGCTGAGAGGGGCAAAGAAGGAGTCGAATGCTGGTGTCCCCAGTCGGAATGGTAACTTTGTTTCCAGGTTATGTAAATACCTCGCGATTGGCTCTGACTTGGACGGGCCATGCGGTTGGAAGGATTGAGACGCCCGGTGTACAGTGGCTCGACTTTGTTCCGGAACGAGTAAAGAAAGCCGCTCACCCGTTCCAGCGCCTGAGGCTGACCGTCTGGTAGCTCCACACCCGCACACCATGACCACCGAGGGCGTCAGTGGTGCGGCTCAACGACTTACAAAGGCACGGATACCAGCGACCAGGAGACCGGTGGAGCTGTGGCATCTGCCATCTTTGACTGTGCCCGATCTGGCAAATGTGCACGTCACCGCCATCTCGGTCGTCCGCTGTTCGGTCGTGATGTAAGTTATGATGCAGAGCCCGAAGGAATGCCTTGTGCTTCTCTGCACCGGGACCTCTGAAAGCGGAGTAAAGATGTCAAGAAAGAGCCGCGCGCGTCCTGCACATGGTCTCCTCCGTCCAGGAGAAGTAATAGAGCACCAGTCCCAGTCTCAACCGTCCTTCAGCCCGGGCCGGTTTCCCCGGAGCGTGAGCCGGACCTGCGCCGGAGGCGGCGGCCCGGCGAAGCACATGATATACAACTCAACGGACGGTGGTGTGAGGATTGCTAGGAACGCCGTTCCTTGTCACATTGGACAGCGTGGTGCACGAATGTGCTGGGGTTCGGAGTGTGTCAATGCGAGAGTTCAGTGGCTGACCTGGGCACGTCGTGCCGAGCGCTGGTGGTGGAGCCACGCTCGGCCACTGACGTATTCGTCGTACAGCGGATGCCCTCCTAATAACCCGTTGTTCACTTGACCTGGCCGAGCACTATCTTCCAGGGAGCAGGTCGGAGACCTGAGGAAGCAACACGCATAAACACAAAGTGCAATTGTGATCTGCGAGTCCATCAGGCTGGACATATCAGGTCCTGGGCCCATGAAAGACCAACTTCTTTTCGGTCAGCTGTGTGAAAGCCAAAGCTGAAAGGTGAAACGTCAAAAACAGAGTGCAGAGTTCTGGGCAGGCGACACGCACCCTTCAGGTTGTAGACGAGCGTACGTAACCCAGCGTCATGCTGAATTGTCCAGTTTTGAATCGCTCTGCCTGTTCCTTGCGTTTCTTGTTCCTTGACCCATGGGTCCCTCCCATGTATGTCCGTGGTGACTGGCGAGTCCGGAACGTGGCCGGGCCGGTCGAAACGGCCGTTCTTTCAGAGCCCAGAGCATCGCAAACCCTGAGCCATGTCAGAGAATGAAAAGGCCAGGGACAACACCTCGCAATAGGGTCGAGCTTCGAGACTTCGCCAGCTTTTAGAGTGTGAACTCTGTGAGCATGTAAGCATGTCGACCGACCTTGCGCTTTTACCTTGAAGGGAAACAGCACCGGGGTCTCTCAATGCATTTGGCCTGGACGACGAGGCAAGGCTTACCTAGCCGCACTCGCGTGTCGAGGGTCTGTCGAGGGCAACCGCAATGAAAAGTGGGTGTGTGAGGTCTAGACGTCGCCAGAGGTCTGGAACACACCCGGTAGAGTTCAGTCTTCCGTCTCCAACTGCGGTGAAGGCTCTGCTCTGCTTGAATTGGACGTCCGAAGTCAGGCGGATCAGCGAACTCTCGTCACTGCCCGGGCACTGGGACAAGCCTGTTACGCATAATTTGTACATCTGATGGCCGGATGATGTTGCACAGTCAGACCTTCCAGCCGTCTGTGTACTGCTATGCTCACTTGATGAATTGTGACATCGCTGTCAAACGTCAGACACTGTATCCTGCCCCAAGACAAGGCCGAGTACTGACCGAGGCCGACGATGCCGAAGGCTTGGCTCACTGGGCCGGGAACAGCGCCGGAGTGACCAGCTACTGGCCGCTCGTGGCTGGCTACTGGCTTATCACTCCACTGCATCCCCGTTCTTCAGGGTGGCATCCAATGGTGACACAAACACGAAACAGTCTGCATGACTTGGCGAGCACGTCCGTTGCTGCGAAACGGACGTAGCCGGAGCTATCGAGTAGGTAACGATCTTAAGTCTCGTCGGTGGACGCTCCTCGGTCTCCTGACACAGCACGGACACAACCCGCGGACATCCTGGACAGCGGAAAGCGTCGTCTGTCCCCAATCCATTATCACTGGCTCAGTCTCAGGCGCAAAGTTGAACCTCCCAGGTTCAGGCGCTAAATGACGCCCACGACAGGTTGGCGTAGTAAAGTTTGCAGGCTTGTGTAGATGTGTCTCATTCTCACTGACACAAGAGGTTGCAAGCATCAGATTCGGGTGGGAAGATCTCTGATCTCGACATCCCGATGCCGGGCTCTCGGCGCTGCCGCCCAGCTAAGCGACTGCGCAACGGCGTTCCAGAAGACACGCCTGTTTTGAGCTTGTCTCATGAGTGGCTGCGGTTCATGACGAGCCAGCCAGCCAGCCATGTACTGTGCACCGCTCGGCGCAATCGGCGGCGGCCGCTTTGCGCACGTCGCTCGGTTGCAGGGCCAAGAAAGGGCATGCAAGAGGGTACGGCAATCCTCCGTACATCCGTCCACTCGTTCCTGGGTGCATTCAACAATAAGCAGCTGGGATTGTGGGCGCTCAGATGTTTCAATCGAAGTGTGGCGCTCAGAGAGGGAGATCCCGGGTACAGCTGGGCACTGATGAGGGCTCAGAGAGGCTTTAGATTTGGGGAATGCATTGATGCCTGCTGGCTGAAAAACGCTAAGGACAGTCCAGGACATGCATGTTACCCTGGGCTGGCTAGAAGCAAGGAGAATTCGTTGCTTACACGGAGACGAGGTGACCGATGCGTCAGTTAGACCGAGAGCACGGGGCAAATTACATGCTACGCGTACGCTCGCGACAGAAGGGAGAGCAGACACTAGGAGCGAGGGGTTAGGAATGCCTACTCTACTGCAGGGATAAGCAAAAGTCAGCTGAGGCTGAGGATTAGGACGAAGGCCGAGCCTTAGCTGATATCGCCCACCACACAGTCATGTCCTAGCATTTGTAATCTGAAACTGATTGATGACTGTAATTAACTAGGTTCGTCATCCATTCGCTCGTTTGACGCCTTGAATGCGTGGCGAGAGGTAGACGCTGATTAACGTTGAAGTGCATCCCCCGCCAGCCCTGCTGCACCCTGCAAGCCCTAGGCCAACCCTGCGTGGGCTGAATGCGATCAGTCGACTGCTACATGTCTGCGCTCAGAGATGAGATCCGAAGATCCCGCGGCAGAATGGAGCTGCACCGCAGCAATGTCAGCGCAGCTCTGATCGTCCGCGGCACCAGCCTCATCTACAGGACAAAGGAGGTTTACAGCCACCTGACCCCTGCCCATCGAGGGCTCGGAGGTTCGGATGGAGATGTGCGATGCGCGATTTCACAATTTCACTCTATAGCGCTGCGACGCTTATCGGGGCGTCAGATCGAATTAGGCAGATCAGGTTTCGCAGGACTCCCAGATCAGTGATCGGTTGGGCGTCTCATGCGGATCCAGATGATCAGATGCAGGACCGCTACAAGCGTCTGTTGGCATTGCGTGGATCATCTGACGCTAGTCTTCCTAGAGTTGAGATGGCAATGAGGCTAGTCTAGCGCCGACATGTTACAGGTCCTGCATGGAATAGGAGTTGGCCCAGCGTCAACAGTCGGCAGAACTGCAGCATGCCCGTCAGTCAGGCTGCAGGCCGGGTTACAGGAACGATGTCCGATCCAGGGTCGACGGTATGGAGCAACTGAAGGGCTGGCTCGGCAGATGGCCAGATGAAGCTTGATGCTGATGGGCTGACGGTAGTGAGGTGGAAGGTGAGACCTTGTAGGAGTGTAGATTGCGAGTACGCTGGGCTGAGAGTCGACCGACCGCACTTTGACTTTGGCTGGCTACCCCCTTGTTTGCCCCTGGGTCATGGCTGGGCTTCGAGGGGACCCTCGTGTCGCAAAGTTGACCTAGCGAGTCCTGCAGTCCCTGTAACTCCTAGGAGTCCTGGCCCTATCCAGCGAAACCCTATGGCAAGAATCTGGGTTGTCCTGGCGTAACTGGCCCTGTCAGGCCCTGTGTTTCCTGAAATGGTACCCTTTCTTAGATGCAAAACTAAAAGCAGCCTCCCGAGCGAACTCTCTGCCCCCGCGGCTCCAGGACTTTGGGTCCAGGTCCCGAACACAGCCAGCAAGCAACCAAGGGGGTCGAGGAGACCAAGGAAACCAAGGGCAGGCAGGGCAATCCCCACAGCACCCACCTCACGACCACGGAATCCAGCAACCCCCTCGACCATCACCCGACAGGTCCACCCGACACAATCCATCCTTCAAGCTTGCCCAGGTCCCAGCCGTCTGCCACCTGGACACACGACAGCCAGCGCCCAAAGGGTCGACGCCATCCACACCTCCAGCAGGCACAACGACAGGATGGCGCCCAAGTCCCAGCGTCCCAGCTCTTGCTCCAGCCCTCAGAGCATGAGGGGCCGTAGGAACGCAGCGAGAGCACGCACAGTAAAAAGTTTACACGCTCCCTCCGCTTTCTGTCCAAAGGGGCCCTTCCGACGCTGGTACCAATTTGACGCTGTGCCAGAGCACTCACGCTACGCGCTCTACACGCATTGCTTGTTCTGCGTGCGCTCGTGCGCTGCGTGCCCGTCCCGTGTCTGCTTTGATGTGCGCAGTGCCGAGGCTCGTACTCTCGGCAGGGCAAAGGGGCAAGGGTTTACTGGAGTGGGTGGATCGATGGGTGTGGGTGGTGGGATGCATGCATCTGTCTTGCCGTCCGGCTGGGTGTGTGTGAGTCAGGTGGGACAGGTGCCCCGGTTGCAGGCTAGCAGGCATGGCAGGCCATGGTCATCGATCTGGTCGCCGCCGTGTGCTGGAGCCGAGTGACCGGGGTTGGGTCGCTGACCGCTGGCCGCTGACCGTCTCGAGGTTTGGAGGTCTCGGGGTCTCGGGGTCGCGAGAAGGACTGACGACATGCAAGATGCGAGTCCAGGGGCGAATCGGGTAGGAAACCCAAGGGGTCGTGGGTCTAAAAGCACTTTACTTTGCAATAAACGTCTGGTTGCTGTCTTCCCTGGAAACTTACGGCACCACTTGAGACCTTGTTATCGTCGCATGGCCTTGCCCCCCTAACAGAGTCTAAGATCTTTCCCTCAGGTCTGTTACCTCATCCATCGCTCAACACTCAACTTTGACCAACGCACGCAGCGCAGCCTGCTCCTCGCACACCACCCTCACGCTCACACTCGCTCCTCGCTCTTCGCCTTTGCTATCCAACCCTCACCACTGCATTCTTCCCCTTGTTCTTTCCCCTCCACAACTGTCCTACCCTTCGGGATCCAGGCAATCCAGGCAATCCAGGACTTCTAGGACTTCCAGCCGACAGGCATCGAAAGCAGCACCCACACCTTCACCTACCCATCGACCAAGCCGCCCCCCGAGCCCGAGCCGAGAACAACGACAGGTCGTCTTCAGGCGTCAGATTCGGACTGGGATTCGTACGACACTTCGACACGCATTTGCTGACTCTTGTCTCTCGCCTCAGACACTCAACCGAAAAGCCTTCACTTGCATACATCACATACCTACGCAGTTACACTCTACACAACATACATTACACACTCCACCACACCGCCGCATCTCTCTTCTCCCCTGTTCTTCCCCACAACAATCTCTGTTACTCACCGACACCACATATCCGGCCGCTCGCGCTTTTCGTCTGAGACTTAACCACCACCGACCTTGACCTTGTCCGGCTCATCCCCTCATCCCTTCACCATCGTCCCTGCTCGACGCTCTCCAGCCGGTGCCACGGAAACGCCTCGCATACCTCGCTATCGCTCTTTGGCTTTAATAATCGAGAAGCCACCTGACGCCCTTTCCCTTGAGGGACGACAAAGCCAAAGACGGACAGACTGCCGGTCGCGATCCTCGCAACCTCCCCCGCTAAGCTTAACCCAGCGCTGGTATCGCCTTCGACAATCAAGTCTTGTCCACACTTCGTCACTTTGAACTCTCCTCACCTCGAGCACTTCCCCGTTCTCGACGGTTCACATTTCTCCAAACAACTTGTTGCACAACCCTTTGTTGCTTTGCCGCCCCCTGCCGCCGCGCCGCCGCCGACAACGCCTCAACGCCTCCGCCTCCCTTGACCTGATTTAGTCACCCATCAGCTACCCCTTTTCCAACGGATCGGCAATATCAATATAGATTTCCTGGATCCATCGTCGCCGCTCATCGTCGCCGAAGTCCCTTTCTCTTCGACGCATCTGGGCGTATCTCGTTCGCGATCCCTCACTATCCCGATTTGTTCCATCAACATTCCGTCCCACCTGCAGCGACAGTAACCTCGATCACCGCGCCGTGCACCAGCGGCGCAGCCGACAGTCCCCCCTCGGCCTTCTCCTCCCTCCCTCCGCCCTATGGTGACCATGTATCCTTCCTCATCGACACAGCAACCAGCAGCTATCTGTGCCCTCAAGTCGCCCGCCGATGCGTAAGTACTCCCAACGCATTCCTCGTGCTTGAGCTAAAACAATTCACAGCATTCACATCCTCGAAGCCGTCCGACTAGGGCTGGTCCCCCGCGTCACCCGGCGATTAACGGGCCATGAGCGCTCCCTCATCCGCCCCGGTACCGTATGGGTCTGGGAAGAAGGTATGCACCCACAGCTATTTCATGCGGTGCTAACAATGTTTCAGAGGAGACGAACATGCGACGTTGGACGGATGGACGTCGATGGGGCGCATCTCGTGTGGGTGGCGGTGGATTTCTTGTCTACACTGAGTGAGTACAATCACATTCGGGATCCGCGCGAGGGATTCTCAAAATGTTGTGCATTTGGTTTCTGATCGTGTGCTGACGACATGCTTAGATCATCCGATTCGTTGTCTCCGCCGCCCCCTTCTCGCCCCGACTCGCCATCGTATCAAGGGGGCTCGCAGAGTTACTACCCAAATGGCGGAGGCCGTGACGGGCAGTCGTCTACACCACCGCGCAGGCCCGAACCGCTCGTCAAACAGACGTATTCGACGAGCATGACACACCCGCAGACTGGAAAGGTCAAGAAGTTTCACGTAGTCGCGTATTCCTCCAAGGTGAGTTGAATTTCGCCCATGTGACATCCCAGCCGCTGATGCCTTTCCGCAGCGTAATCCGCAGGGCGATGGCGCAAACCCGCTCCCTTTGCCCCAGCAGTTGCCAAATCTCGCGCACATCAAGATCGTTCCGGGAATCTGGCCTGACTGGGAAACGCGCCGTGATGATTACGGCGTGCGACGAGCTCCTTCGACCCCCCACAGCCACGGATCTCATCTGCCGCTGCCCCCCGTGGGACACCCCGGACACCCTCACGCACCGCCGCACCACATTGCTGGGCCTAGCACGCCAGTGACGGCGACGGCTGCGGCGCCCTTCCCTCCGCCAAAGGGATATCCCCACGGGCCTATCTCACCGCACCACGAAATGGGGCCGGCCGTGCCATACCCTCCTCAGCATGTGCCGCGAGGCTCGCCTTCCGAGGCTCACGATAGGCGCTATCCTACCTACTACGACCAGCCGCAGCATCCCTACGACCCTCACAGGCCGCCATACCCACCCTACGATGCTTACCCGCCCGATCGGTACCCGCCTGGGCCTCCGCCTGACCGCTACTCGTACCCCTACTATCCTCCCGGAAGAGTTGATGCTCCTCCTCTGCCTCCTCATCCTGCTCACGCGGTTTCGGACTATCGTTACGAGGAGCAGCGCTATTACGAGGAGCGTGAGCGCGAGCTTAGGGAGAGGGAGAGGGAGATTGATCCTCGATCTCGCAGTCCTCGAGCGGGATTTTACTCTGCTCCTCCTCCCATTCCGCCAGCGGGCTATTACCGCGACCCTCGCGACCCTCGTGATTACCGAGACCCGCGTGAGATGCGCGACATGCGCGACCCGCGCGACCCTCGCGACTATGGTCGTGAGAGTACTTATCCCCCTCGGATTCAGCATCTCGGAAAGCGTCCTGCGGACGACAGACCGATGACTGAGCTTCCCGAGCCGAAGCGCTTCCCCTCGTGGGCAACTGCTCCTCCGCATGTCCGCCGCGGTCCCAGCCTGCCGCCCATGCCTCCTCACGCCGAGCACTCCCCAACGGCGCACCGCGAGTCCCTTCCCCCGCCATCGTCGCACGGCCGACACGCCTCGGGGGGCTCGCAGGGTTCGTCCTATGTGCGTGTGAAGGAGGAGTACATCGACCCGCGAGAGGGCGTGCCACGCGGGCCCTCGCAATCTCCGCGCTATGAGGGCAGTTCTAGCGTGACGCTTCCACCTCTTCGCCACGCAATCCAAGAGGGTAACGAGCGCGGGCGCAGTCCCCATCCCTCCGGCCCCACTGAGTGCTAACAGAGTCTAAGATCTTTCCCTCAGGTCTGTTACCTCATCCATCGCTCAACACTCAACTTTGACCAACGCACGCAGCGCAGCCTGCTCCTCGCACACCACCCTCACGCTCACACTCGCTCCTCGCTCTTCGCCTTTGCTATCCAACCCTCACCACTGCATTCTTCCCCTTGTTCTTTCCCCTCCCGACGACGGCTTGCCTTGACGGCGCCCTCAGCTAATCACCTAGCAAATCGACAAGTATAATAATGCTCTAATAATATCGCATTGGATACCCGCATCAAGTCCCAGCCATAGCCATTATATCATACGGAGATCACCAGGAAAGTTCACGGTCTCCGCGAGTGGATCCCTTTGTAGCTTACGTCGTGTCATAAACGCTGCGCGGCCAACATGTATGTTACTTGTGTATTGACGCTGGGGCAAGTTTGCGACTGCAGCGAGCACAACCTCCAGTCAGCCGATGATGGAAGCGTAGCCGTCGCAGTGAGCGAAGTGATCGAGAGTGTAATCGGCGAGGGGCCAATGTCTGGGGAGCCAGCGACGGCGGTCAGGAGATGCAAGACAGGCGGGCATCTCGGGCAAGACAGGCTCGGCCTGGGGAATGCGGCAGCTTGCATGTGGACAGGATAGAAAATTACTGCCCGGCGTCATGAGACAGATTTATGCATGTTGCTGAGCGCTAAGTGAGAGTTTGCACTTTGATACATGATACAAGGCGCTAGCCCCTCGGGGGAGGGGCTGAGACGTGTTACAGACTGCTCGGAGAAACAGTTCAAACACAAGTTCAAACACCCGACCCCTTGCTCAGAAAGCGCTGGGGGTGAGTCTGGGTGGGGGACCTGATTCACAAGTTCAGCGCGGGATTACGGAATTCATAAAGCCTGGAATACACTTAGCGCCGGAGCCCTCATTCCAGCCTTTGCTTCCACTACGGCTCCCCGGAGGTGCCCGCTGCACGTCACCAACATTGAGAGTCTAGACCGCGGGCTGACCACTGCTCGCCGCCGGGCCGCCGGCTTGCTCTGTCGGTTGGTACATTGCGGTGGCAGGCTGGCCCGAGCAAGGTCGCTTCGGATTGTCCCCCAGTACGCCGAGCGTACCGAGATGGCCGAAGACTGTGTCATGCCTTCTCATGCCTACAGTACGTTTCTGGAACTATGCTCGATACGGTGCGAGTTCGGTAACGAGCACGCAGGCGACCATCGATCCATCGACCAGTGGTCAGTGGAGCAGCGGCGAATTTGTTCTTCTGGGTCAGCCTGGCGCAGGGGCATTTCTGTTTGAAGGGGCCAGTGGAGTTTGGGATGAAGCAATTCAGTCCATCCAGGCCTGGGCGCTAGTCACCTGCAGTCACCTGCCCTCCTTCCCCTGCTGCCCTTACGATACTCCACCAGCCTGTCAGGCCGTCAGCCCTCGGCCCGATGTCATGTCGCTCGCCGCGTTCGGCTCCTCGGCACTGGCGTATGGCGTACTCGGCCAAGGTCCCATTCAAGGAGCGCCGAGTCCAGACTTCCAGGTTTTCGGCCCACAGAACTTCGGAGGTGATGAGGCCGTCTGCTGCTGGGTAAACTGACAGTTCCTACACAGTGAGTCCCCAGTCACGTGCAGTCGGCAAAGAGCGTGCGATACCGTCGGTACCAAGCTTCACTTGCGATTGCATGACAGCCAGCATACGATCATTTCCACTGAGTTTCTGGTCGGGTCATAAGCTCTGCAGAGTAGCATCATTGCACATATGCGAAATGTGCAAGAATGGCCTGGACAAGCAAGCGATCGTTGATTATCGTCAAAGCCGTCGCTCCTTCACGGATCGCCTGAGAATCATGGCTATTTCTGCCGACGGACAGTGCCAGTGAGAGATCAGAGAGCTAGAGCAGACCCCACCAGCTTCTGATCACCTCAAACTGGTCGCCCAACTGGAACTCTCCGACCCTATATCCCAATGATCAGATAGTTGCTCGTCCCAGTCTCTTCAGCCTCTCATCCTCAACGATTAGATGCGCTTCAAGAGTGAGCACCGTGTAATGTTATCACTGTGAGAAGGTCAGCTGAGACCAGTTGCTGAATGGCCAGCGATCAGTGATCAGTGATCGCCAGGCTTCGAGCTCCAGCCCATCCTTATCGCAGATCGGCAGATTTGATTCCGCTATTCGGACCATCACTAGCCAAGCCACACTTGCTTTAGGTGACCTCCACCTTGCCCGAAAACGTCACTGGCGCGTGGATTCAATATCGGCTTGGCTGCAGCGGCGTCCTTACATGGGCGCGTCAGACGCCGCCTTCCCTCCTTTGGTTCTTGGCCGCTCAACCGCCGTCTTTCCTCTTTCATCAACAACATCTCCAGCACGGCGAGTGACACGACTACGATGCCCCACCAGGGCCACCAGGGGCTGCACCACGGCAACGGGCACGGGCATGATAGTCACGATGGCCACCACGGACGCCACGGTCACGACTATGCCGAAGACTGCGACGAGGAAGCCAACGAGACCTCGGCTCTTCTCTGTGCCGATGTTGACTTCTCCAAAGTGAGTGCAGCGCGGCACTCGGAATAAGCAGACACAGGAAAGCTGGTGCTGGATTGCGCGAGCCATGAAGACCAGAGCAGAACGGCAGCTCCTATGGAGCAAGCTGCGGAGTACGACGAAGGACCGATCGCAAGAAGTTGCGGAACAGGGAAGGAAGTTGACACCCAGGTCCCCGTGTATCCTCTCGTGCACGAGATCCGAATCGATATTGTCGCCCACATTGGTGAGCTTTTTTCCCATCGGTGTGCAGCTGACCGCAGACACGCCGTTGACGTACGATCAACTGGTGGCGCCGGACTCGACGTACACGATCATCCGTCCTCTGACGGACAAGTACATCGCGCTGCAGAACCCCAGTGTCGGTGAGTCACTCCTTCCTCGCTCCTATGATTGCGCCCTTCTACCCTCTTCGCGCCTTCCCCCATTCCACCCCTTCCTCCCTGGAAGCGTTCGGCTGACCTCAGTGTTCTGTTTGCTTCTGAACCGCGTCCAGTTCATCTCAGACAGTGCGAAGCTGAGCATCGCGACTCTGTCTGAATCGCGTGCGACACTATGTGAGATCATCGCGATCCGAGTGCTTCGAGGATGGAGTGAGCGCAGCTTGCACCTCGCCACTGTGCTGTTAACACCCTGGCCATTATTCCAAGGCGCACCAAGCTCGGTCATCACTGCGCTGAAGGATGACGGCGAGGAAGAGGTACTCGAACACAGCGCTACTGCGCTAGAGATGGCCATTATCTCCGTCTCGAAGCGCTTCATCCGCTCTCCGTCCTGCCAGAAGGTCATCGGTAAGTTCGCCATAGACGGTCTGACTGACTGTTCCCAGAGGGCATCTGGTCTGGCAAGATCATCTACACGTCCGTCAACCCTCACGCCTTCATTCGAGATGTGAGCTTCGCGCAATCCGAACACTTAAGCTGACAATCAGTCCTACAAGGAGCGACCGATCCAGATTTACAACCCGCACAAGGCACCGATCCTGGACCACTACCGGTTGAAGGTGCCCCGCATCCGCGCGATACTGGAGTACGTTAACTTCGTGATCCTGTTCGTGCTCTACATTATGACCATCGAACACATCGACACAAATCACATGAATGGGTACGAGCTCGCGTTCATCGTGTACGCGCTGGCGTTCTCACTGGACAAAGCGGCCGCGATGCGCGAGCACGGGCTCAAGGTCTTCGCTTCCTCGCTTGTGAACGGCTTCGACATATTCTTCGTGATCATCTTCTGCGTCTACCTTGCTGCGCGTCTCATCGGCTTTTGGACTCATAATGAGGGAGCCCTCGAATTCGGTTCAGATCTGATCGCCGTCGGCGCAGTGTTCATGTTCCCACGTCTAGTTTTCATGACCCTCGCGAACAACCTCATGATCCTCAGCATTCGGTCCATGTTGACCGAGTTCTTCTGTAAGCTACGCTGAAGTCTGAGAAGCTGACCAACAGTCCTTATGGGCGTCGGAATTGTGTGCTTCCTGGGCTTCGTGTACGCCATGGGACGACTCGCCGCTGGCGTGTACAAAGTCAGCCAGATTTGCTGGTGGATGCTCTACATCTACTTTGGTCTGGACGCTACCGGCTTTCAGAAAGCTGGTGAGTCTTGTTTCGCACACCTAAAGCTGATCCTAGCTTCTATCCACCCGGTGCTCGGTCCGCTTCTCATGGTCAGCTACGCCTTCCTGTCGAACACCCTGCTCCTGACTGTGGCCGTGGCGATCCTCGGTAACACGTTTGCCATCATCAGCCAGGACGCCGCAGCCGAATCCATGTTCCGCAAGGCAGTCGCCACTATTGAGGGGGTGAAGGGTGACGCTGTGTTCAGCTACCAGCTTCCTTTCAACATCCTGGCCATCGTCATCCTTTATCCGTTGAGCTTTATCTTGAACGCCCGCTGGTTCCACAAGATCAATGGTGTGTTTTGCTGCTCCTTTCCATAGCCCCAGCCCAGCTAACATTCAGTGCTCATGATTCGGGTAACGAACCTCCCTGTCCTGCTCCTGATCGGTTTGTATGACAGGCAGCGGTATCAAGACTCGTCCTTATGGGAGAACGTGTGCGACTATGCCGACCACACGTGGGGAAAGATCACGGCCGCTGCTGGATTCGATCATATTGCAGGCAACAGAATGGACATTGAAACTGTGTTCGAGGCCGAACGCGAGTATGGCAGTTACTACGATGGATGGGAGGACGAGGAAGTGTTTGAAGAGGACGACACGCCGACGGGCGAGGACGTAACAGTACTGGCGGAAGCCGGTGCGGTGCAAGACTCCCCAATGGCTGCTTCGCCCGAACAGACGATGTTCCATCGACAGAGTAGCGCCCCGCCGAATAGTCCCCGAGAGCGGAGCCTTGACCGTGGGCATAAGGTGTCCACGGGTCTCCAGGCAGCGAACGCGACTGCTATGGCAAGCGCGGCTGCGCCGCTGGCGCGTGTTCGTCGCAGCAGTCTGTCTGTATACGGACCCAGCCCGCTCGCGCAGTTGTTCGTCGGCGGCGACCAAGCATCACACGCGACGCACAGGCAGCGCACGATAAACGTGGGCTCTTTACCCGTAACATCGTCGTTCCCGCAGGCCACGTCGACCTCGGTTTCACCACATCGGCATCGCATGTCATTTGCGGGCCTCGCGCGCTCGACCACACGCCCGAGTCTGTCGCCCATGGAGGACACGATCGAGGAGCGCCCGACACCGAGCGAGCCGGGCATGTCTCGATCCCTGAGTCCCAACAACCCATTGCGCACCCGCACCGAAAGCGGAGGGCTGAATCCTCCGCCCACGCAGCGTTTCCCGAGCTACGGCAGCTTGCAGGAGAGCAAGAAGAAGCCTCAAGTCACGTTCCAATCGCCGTCGCCCGTCTTGCCGGCAAAGGACTCGGCTGGCGTCGACAAGCCTGCCCAGGACGCTGCACCCCCTGACGGTGCGGAGCTCGCTCATCGTGCAGAGCTGGCCGCTGAGCGCGCCGGAGTGGCCGCCAAGGACTTCGCTCAGGACGGCGGAGATAAGCAGGAACAACCAAAGGGAATACTCGAATCCAAGGAGCCTCAGAAGGAGGTGGACGACAAGAAGGACAAGCAGCCTCCCAAAGAGACATGGCCAGAGGCGCTGAAGGTCGAGGGCGTCAAGTCTCCCAAGGACCGCAAGGAGCCGTTGCCGAAGGCAGAGAGCGGCGGCCGTCCCATTCCGCAGTCGGCGAAGGGCACGCCCGGAACGTCAGCTCGTGGCACCCCAGGAACGGCGCCTGGTACCACCAAGGGTACACCGGCGGAGTCGGCGCGCTCGACGCCCGAGTCCTCTCAGCTCATAGCTGTCGGCGGAGACGTGCCCGCACCACCTAAGCTCACCTTGCCAAAGGCGAAGCAAATGCGCAAGCCGTCGCCTCAGTCTGGTGGCAAGTTGAACTCTCCGCATATCGCGCCCACCGGCGTTCCCGGAGGGAAGGCGCCGACAACGGCCAGCGAGCTGCTCGAGAAGCTGGAGAACAAGCAGGGCGACAAACAGTCCTCAAGCGACAGGACCATGGAGCAGCTGCGCGCGATTGAGGCGCGCCAGTCCAGAATCGAGGACATGCTGATGCGCCTGCTGGACGGTGCTGGCGCCAGCTCTGGAGGTATCGGCGGAGCTACTGCTGGTGCATTCGAGCGCGGGGGCAGCGGCAGTGGGACTGGGCGTGAGAGAAGTAGTAGCGGCGCTGGTGGCAGGGGCGGCAGACCTGGCATAACGCGAAGCGGCAGGAGTAGAGCTAGCAGCCGTGTCGAGGAGGAAGGGGAAGAGGAATGCCGCCCGCTCCAGATCCGCACACCGCGGCACGAGGAGCCGCACGACACGTTTGACGACTACAAGTAGCGCTTACCGTCTCTGTTGTAGATTGATTGCATTCATTTGGTTCACAGTGGGAAGAAGAAGCATGCTGCTCCTGTTATGGACATCATGGCTTGTGCACCGTGCGCACCGGCGATCCGTTCCGGTATCTGATAAGCTGATGGGGCGGGAGCAAACACTAACGACGCGAGGATGCGCGGATGAATTGTCGAGATCGGCTTTGGGTTGAGCTAAGTGTATGCACGGCCCTGCGGTATTCATATCACCGTAGTCAAGCTCTGCTGGCTGACAAGACCCCGCACAGAGTTGGCGACGCACGCGACAATCGGCGGCATGGCAAGAGGAATGCGCGTTGATTGGCACGGGTCGGTGAGCCCGATAGAGACGAGCCAAGACCATGGACATTCCTGCCAAGGCCGTCCTCTTCTTTGAGTCCGTCTTGCCGGCGTTGTGAGGCGACTGACTTTCAGCGTTTGCACTTTGTCTTGCAAGAAAATCCGGCCATCGTCGGTTCTTTGTCGGCTCTTCATCGGCAGTCTGAGGGATAACAGCACGGAGGTGCTTAGGACCAGTTGCAGTTGTGTCAAATGTCAGCACGAATGTCAGCTGGGACCGGAGCGTGATTCAGCAGCTCCGTGGGAGTGCTGATCCACGCCGATCCATGGGCCGGTGGCGCTGATGCAAGACATTGGCGTAGGCTGGGCGGAGCGGCGACACGGGGCAGTTGAGCAAGGTTTCCGCTGACATTCGTCGGAGGGATGGCAGAATCAGTGCGCATCGGCGGGTCTAAGATGTAAGGCAATTATGCAGTGTTGATCGCTGGATCCGGGTGATTGTACCTGACAGGACTCCTCCATACTGCAGATCTCAGCGCCCTCGCAAGACATCGCTTAATCTGTGCAGAACACCTTCCCTCCTCTCGCGCCACCGCACCCTCGCAACACCCACAGTCATCCTAAGTGACCCAAGTGACCGCCGTGACTGTGACTGGCAGAAGTGGTGGTCACCTTGGAAACAGTCGCGTGCACTCGGAATGTGTCTGTTGCCAAGGCCAGCCCGCGCGCCAAGCAGCGGTGATTGAGTTTGCGGGATCCTGAAGTCCAGTCAAGGACGAGCGCTGATAATGTTTTCAGATGGCCAGCTGGCCGACCTCCACTTGGTTGTGTGCACCTAGAATACGAGGTCTGCCGGACAGCGCCGATTACGGCAGGCAATACAAGCAGCGGCAGCAAATGCCAGCCGTTGCTCCACTGACGACTGCGTCCAAAATAGCTGCGCGTTGTTTATGGACCGCGGCGTGAGAAGTTTTCTTTCAGTCCACACGGCTCAAAGAATGTGTCTTGATGTCAGAAGGAAGGATGCGCAGGGGCAGACGTCACGGTCTCGGCGAAAACTACCCCTGCCGCGCATATCAGATAATGGCCGCGAGGAGTGCGAGGGGCTCCGTGACATCCGAGTGACCAGTAAACTCTCACGCTCAAGCAGAGGTGGTGTCGCTCGAGTCCGAAAAAACGTGACCTGACGCCATCCGCAGACACTCTCCAACGATCCCCCACACTGACTGGTCGGCCGAAAATTCTTCGCCACCCACCGTACGATGCGCCTCTCGTCCTTTACCCTGTTGTGCAGTATCCGGCGTACGGTGCATGGCCCGGGGCTGGACGCCGAGTACCCAGAACCTTTGAGCACAGGCGCGGCCTGCGAGACAAGGCCGGAACCTGCTCGCAGGAATGGATGCATTCAGCCATGGCAGCCATGCTTAAGCCGTACCTGTTGTACCCCACACAGATATCTGATAGATGGCCGCTGGCCGCCCCAGGGCGCACCGCCAAGCGTAACTGAGCTAGCTCTCATGGATTCTGGATTCCGCGACCTCTCCGACTGACCTGGGACCCTTCCCTTTGCCATGCATTGTCTTTTCCTTTTGCACTTTCTCCACCATCACTCCCTGCTTGCTTGCTCTGCTCGCCTTTGCTTGCTCCGCTCCATCACACCGACTGTAACCCGCCATGTCGTGCCCCGTCGCGCACAGCAGCGCTGATGCGCCTCCCCCCGTCCTGCCCAACGGCGCCAACGGCGTGCCCAAGGGCATGTGCCCCGTCGCGCACACCTCTGACGGCGCCGTCCCCGAGGGCCACCCCGCCATCGCCTCCCGCCCTTCGCTCGAGAGCACGAACAGCTCGTCCTCGGACGCCGCCAGCTCCAGCTCGGGCATCACGACCCCGGACGAGGACGACGAGTTCGGCGACCTCGACTACTCGGCCCCCACCGCCGAGCTCCTCCGCGAGGGCACGAAGCGCGCGCACACCAAGGCCGAGAACTCTGACGGCGCCATTGCGCTGACCCAGGGCCAGCTCGAGCTGCAGGAGTATGTCCGCTGGCTTGCGATCCTCTGGCGTGTTTACGAGTGAGTAGTCTCAAGATTGGCCACCGACCGCAACTTGGAACACCCGGCCCGGCCGGTGACGTTCGTGGCATGGTGGTTCAGTTCCAGTGCGGTGGCGCATGTCACCATGTGGGCAGAGTACTGACCCATTTCCAGTGCGCTCGAGCGCGGCCTCGACGTGCACGCGCAGCACCCGGTCCTTGCGCCGACTTACAACCCGGAGCTGCTCCGCCGCGCCGACACGCTCGCGGCGGACATCAAGTTCCTCCTGAACCGCCTGCCTGCGTGGTCGCTCAAGCCCTCCGGCCGCAAGCACGGCATCAAGGCTCCCTTCCCGATGCCGGCGTTCATCGAGGAGGTCTTTGTGTCCACCCCGCCCCGCCTCACGCGCTACCTGGACCGCATCAATGCGCTCTCGGGCGACGAGCGCAAGTGTCCCCTTCTCCTCGCGCACGCCTATGTCCGGTACCTCGGCGACCTGTCCGGTGGCCAGATCATCGGCGCCAAGCTCCGCCGCGCCTACGGCCTGGACGGTCTCGAGGGCAGGCGGTTCTACTACTTTGACCTGTCTGACGACACCTCTGCCGCCGTGACGGGCGAGGAGACCGTGGGCGAGCGCAAGAAGAAGCTCGCAGAGGTCAAGAACTGGTACCGCCGCGGCATGAACCAGGGCGGCGGGGACGACCGCGAGCTGAAGAAGGCGCTGGTGCGCGAGGCGAACGACGCCTTTTTGCTCAACACTGAGATATTCGCGTTGATCAACCCCCCGCCCCGCGCCAAGATGCGCTACTTTGAGAAGAAGCAGATCGAGGAACAGCGCCGCCGCGACCTGAACCCGCCCCCCGTGCTCTCGCTGACGGACCACGTGATGCGCTTCGCCGTCTTCGTGCTCTGCGCCCTCGTAGGCCTCTACGCCGTCCAGGCCGCCCAGCCCTATGCCGAGCCCTATGTCAAGCCCGTCGTGGACAAGGCGACAGACTGGTTCGAAGCAAAAGTCGTCCCCTGGTGGATCGAGAATGAACAGCTGCTAAGGCGCATCGCAGCGAAACAGCGCAGGTTCTTGCTATAACACTTGTTGCTGTGGCCGCGCGACTGTCTTGCGCGGGCGAACCGGCCCCCTTCCACAGGGGCGTTCACGTTCTTGTTCCCTTTTATAACTACCTTTGTCTTTCTAGCACGCTCAACGAAGGATATGCCATTGTCTTGAAAGCGTCACTGTTGTGTCTGCGCCGGCCTATGCTGCCTTTTTCATCAGTGATCTGAGAAGATACTGACCCGCCGCAATGGAAGCATGGGAAGCACCGCAGGCCACGGTTTATCCGTTCATGAGCAATCCATGTTAGTCAGCCAGCCGTCTGACCGCCTGATGTCTGCAGACATCATCGGGCTGATTCGGTTATCACGAGCTCGCAAGATTGCGTCAGTTACCCGCCGCATCGGCCGTCGTCATTTTCCAGAATTCGAGCTTCGGGAATCTCTGCCGATGCCCGCAAAACCCTATCTGGCTCCAAAGCCGTCGCGCGGGTGGCAAGATGCTTTGTAGATCTCTCGTGATAAAGTCAGTGGACAGTAAACGCGCTCGCCAAGCTCGTCTGAAACTTTAAGAGGTGGCCATGCATATGTCTAGTCTAGTGTGCTCGCGCAGCTACGAGCTCTGGCGCACCCGCTTGCGCGGGGGCTCCTCTTCCTGCGACTCGCGCGACTCCTGCGCTAACTGCTCCTCCTGCTTCTGCTTCTCTCCCTCCGCCTCAGCAAGTCAGTTCTTGGGCTTCTCGTCCTCCTCCTCGGCGAGGAGGCGCTCGGCCTCGAGCGCGGCCATGCATCCAGAGCCGGCCGAGGTGATGGCCTGGCGGTATCGCTTGTCCTGGACGTCACCGGCGGCAAAGACGCCCTTGACGCTCGTCTCGGCAGTGCCGGGGATGGTGACGATGTAGCCGTCGGCGTCCGTCTCGACCTGGCCCTTGACGAGCGAGGTGGCGGGGATGTGGCCGATGGCGTAGAAGAGACCGTTCACGGGCAGCGTGCGCGTCTCGCCAGTCTTGGTGTCCTTCAGGACGAGGCCGGTGAGGAGGTCGTCGTCGCCGGTGGCCTCGATCGGGACAGTGTTCCACTCGACCTTGATCTTCGGGTTCGAAAGGAGACGCTTCGCCATGATCTTCGACGCACGCAGCTCATCACGACGGACGAGGACGTGGACGATCGAGCCGTACTTGGTAAGGTACATGGCCTCCTCGGCGGCAGAGTCACCACCACCAACGACAGCGAGGGGCTTGTTGCGGAAGATGGGGACGGCACCGTCACAAACAGCGCAGGCCGAGATACCGCTCTGCCAGTACTTGTCCTCACCGGGGAGGTGCATGCGCTTGGCCGAAGCACCGGTGGCGATGATGATGCTGTACGTCAGCTCACGACCGTAGACGAGCAGCTATGTCAGCGAAAAATTCTTACGTATCAGCAGTCATGAAGTCCTCCTCGGCCTCCTCGCCCTCGACCCAGTACTTGAAGGGGCGGATGGAGAGGTCGACCTTGGCGACGGTCTCGGTGATGATCTCAGTGCCGAAACGCTCAGACTGGGCGCGGAACTTGTCCATCATCTCGGGGCCGGTGACACCCTCCGGGAAACCGGGGAAGTTCTCGACGTCAGTGGTCGTCGTGAGCTGGCCACCGGGAGCGAAGCCGTTGGCGAGCATGCCCTCGTACATGACGGGGTGCAGGTTGGCACGCGCGAGGTAGATGGCGGCGGTGTGACCGGCAGGACCGGAGCCGATGATAACGACCTCGGAGTGCTTCTTGGTCGAACGGGGGCCGTTCGTGGGCGGGTCCTGGACCTTGAAGGGGACGGGGGCCATGATGTTGGTGCGGGGAGGGGGGCTGGCGGGGATTTTAGTGTCGTTCGACGAGAGAGTCGAGAGAGGGGCGAGGCGCGTAGCGGTAGCTGGGGGAGCTGAAGGCGGCGGCGCGGAAAAGATGAAGCGGCGGTGAGAGGCTAGGCGGGGGAGGCGAGCCCTTGTTGCTGATCGCGTGAGGAAAGACGTGGTGGGCAAAGGTGGTTGGAGGGAAGGAAAAAAACAAAGAAGGTGACGGTCTACGACTTGATAAAGGTTCGGACTCGTTGCCGGCGAGGACCAGGGACTTGGACTTGCCGACGAGCGTGGAAACGGGGCCAGCCGCTGCCGGACTACTCATTTTCCACGAATCGAAAATCCGATAGCAAGGCGCCATCCCCCGTGACACGTGGCTTCATTAGGTAAGCACATGACTCAGCAAAACATCTCGCTCGTCTCACCGCCCAGCAATCGCGGTATTCATGCACCGTACCGCCTATTTGCGGGTGATAACTGGGTGATGCCATGCATCTTAATCAGCCGGATCTCGAATAGTTGCTCCATGCAATGCAGCAATGCATGCTCATGCTCATACATCTCAACAGTACACAATCCAGCCACTGCTCAGTAGTAATTGACCCGCCGATCAACTGAACTTCCACTTGTTGCCACAGTTCTGCGGACATCAGTCTCCGCTTCTCTTCTTCTGATTAGGTAACTCACCGTGCACCTGTATTGATAAACGGCGTCGAACAGATAATCGGCCCCAGGGTCAGCATCCTCCACACTGTGTCATCATAAGTCGGCAGCACATACGTTACAAAGGTCTGCTGGTCAGCCGGCCGAACACCCCGAAGAGCATGATAACTCGTCCACTCACAGTCATAGGCTCGTCTGCAGAACGGGTCTGCATCTGGTAGTACGTGCACTTGCGCTGCTGACATCTTGAGCACTTGAAGGCGTCCGTCTCGGCCTGCATTCCGTCAGCATGCCTTCTGATCTTATCCGATATCGTTCGGCGATTGGCCGCTGCCCCTGGTCATAGTCTGCAACCGTCATGTTTACTCACCTGAGTCACACCGACCGCCTTGGCCTTGAATAGGTTCTTCTCCGCAAGCTTCTCGTTCAGCAGACGCACACTCTCTGACGCCATCTCCTCCTTGCTCATCCGCACGACCTTGTCCGGGGTGACCTGACCGAGGACAATCTCGTTGCGGAGACCGGGGTTGCCCTTGTCCTTGATGTTGAGGAAGAGCGAGCGCATCTCTGTTTACGGTTAACAACGCGCAAAGGGTACCAAGTTATACTTACTGGCACGGTACTCGTTGCCCGAGTTGAACTTGAGCAGCTTGAAAGCTTCGCGCTCGATACCAATCGCCCGCTCGGCGATCGTCTTCTTGTCTGATGTCAGCTTGTCATAGCAGTCTTAGCTCACCGGCATTCGAGTCCGAAGCGAGGGCATCGTACATCATGACGACGCACTTGTCGCGGACGTCCTCGGAGGCGGCATCGGTGCTGTCACTCCGGAGACGGGACACCATGTCGTCCGTCTTCGAGTTGCGCGGCGTGGTGCGGGTGCTGTCAATCGTCGTGAGGGGTGCCGGGCTCTTGGGGCTGCGAGGGTCGCCAGCGCTGCCGGCAGGTGTTGACGCAGCCGGCGAAGCGGCGCCACTCGACGGGGCCGCCGACGTAGCCTTGACGCGCTTCACGGCGTCGTCCTTCGGCGCAGATCCGTCGGCCTCAGCCTCGCGTTTACGTTTCCGCTTGCTCTCCTCGACAGCCTCCTTCCACTGCTTCACGATCTCCTTCGCGAGAGACGAGACACCCGGGGTGGCATTCTGGCGGAGCTTGCCGACAGCGATACCTGCACGAGAGGTCTGACGTTAGCCTCTTGGAGAACATAGCAGCGTGCTCGGATGCTGCGACAGTCGATAAGCGACTCACTCTCAGCAGCTCCTCGGTGGGCTCGACATCGGCCTTGAGCTTCTTCAGAAGCCTGATGATGTCCTGTTCGTTAGCTAATCCGACGTCGATAAAGCTCACCTCAGTCTTGCCACCAGCGCTCGCCTCGTTCAGCTCTTTCACCGACGCCGTCAGGGCCGTCGCATCCATCGGCATCTTGGATAAGATCTAGGTTAGGGGGTTGATCCGTAAAAAGGAGAGTGGAGGTGATGGCGTCACGAGACGGGGTCGATTCCGCTTTTTCCCTTCTGAAAGTGACTCTGTATTCGTCTAGAATGCCGAGCGCCCCGTGTCCGCAAACAACACTTGCGTTTTGGGTATAAGTGATACCGAGTCGGGTGACGACGATGACAGAGATCGATGGCGGCGGTCTTGGCTTTGTTGTGAAGTGCGGTGAGCACAGTGGCCAGGCCCGGATGCATTTTCGCGTGGGTGTCGCGTGAGCGAATGATCGCCGCACTCCTGAGATGACCGGTAGCTCGAGCGCTGGACGTCTCGCGACTTGCTAATGCGCTGCGCCCTCCCATTCGGCTTTTGTCACCTTCTGGTCACTTCTCACAGTATGCACAGTAGAGACAGCTCCAAGAGCTTCAGCGCTAGTCGGACAGAGGCGACAAAGTCTCGCACTTCTGTTCCCGGCATTCCCTGGACGACGTGGCACGTTCTCAGTTCCCATTCCCCACCCCGCAATACCATGATTCGATGTTCAGGCTACTCTTGTTAAGGTATAACGTCCAGCTGACATCCGCAAGCACGGAGCCGTTTCAGGCGCGCGAAGCCATACCCCATTCCCATACTGCTCTCGGCAGTGTGAGGTCGCGATGATCAGCACCGAGTTCCCACTTTCCGCAACGAGCGACGACCAGGCTGACAATGCTGTCTAAGAGGTCGCTCAGAGTGATACGTAGGTGAATCGTTGGGGGAAGACTATGTCCTAATCGAGCGAATACAGCGGGAGCTGACGCCCTATGAGACGTCAGCCAGGGGACGAGCTTCGCCGTGACAATACCAGTGGAGGGGGATCGAGTGTCTAAGCGAGCGCCCGTTGCGCCGGATCGCGCTCATGAAGCCTTAGAGCGGCCCTTCGTGCGGCGAATGATAAAAGTGTGTTTGACTTCTGACGGCGTTCGAAGGCCCCTGCTTGTGCGATCGTGCAGATCGTGACGTTCGACAAGCCTTCACAAATGAGACTTGCTAATTTCAGCACGCTGGTCGGGCGCACGGCTTCATCTGACCCCAAAGTACTCTCGAGGGGCTTGTTCCAGTACGTCCTCATCTCTTTGTAGTTTGACACACTGTCCCGTTTGACTGGTCCTGGAGGCTGACGTGCTATGGTGCGCGAGACAGCTCCGCTGATGCAGTCCGCAGGGTTAGGGCCGCGCGACAAGTAGTAGGCAGACGTCGTAGGTGATGGCGGTCTTGCTGCTGTCGGATATCCCCCTTCAATGCAGCGGACAGTCCGTTGCACTGAGACAGATGCTTGCTCGAGTGAGCGACTTATATGGCGCAGGCGTCTGTCAGCTTGACTGGCCCCCCTATGTCAGCCGCAGTACCCTGCGACTCCGACGGGTGGACCCACGCACGGCCTCCATCTGTCATGGTAGTCTCAGGTCACTACCGCATAGACGCCGGTCGTGTCTTCTTGTAACTGACTCACCGCCAAAGCGAGAACAATGGGATGAGCGGCATGTGGAGTGTTGCTTTGCCATTGTGGTCGCTTCTGGGAGGTCTGGTTGTCCGTGCTGCCTCTGGCGCCGCCGGCGCTGGCGCCACGTACAGGGACCCCCTTAACCTTCCCCCAGCCAGGCTCGTTGGCTGACCTGCGGCCTGTTCAGCCAGCCCAGGCTGAACATCCTGGGTCAGCCCGAGGCGCGATTCCCCGACTGTGCTTTGCCGGATACCCTGCTGAATCCTGCGCGGCGCACGGCGCAGTGCGCGCGGTAGCATACCACGGCGCACCACCCAGTTATACCAAGGTCCTGTGATTCCCACCTGATACACCAGCCTGTACATTGTTCACGCCCCGATCATGTTCATATATGAGGGAGAACAACGTTGTGGCCTCCGGTGTTCACTATCACATTCTGCTATTTGCTCTCATACTCACTGAAGCATCCACTGCTACCTCGACGCCAGACACCATCAATGCTCTTCTCTCCAAGTACACCTGAGCGATCGCCTCTCATGGCCCTTGGGAGCCCATTTCGCGAGCGTCCGCCGGCAGCCAGATCTAGAGCCGAGCCTTATCGCCGTCCTGTCGAGCTGGCGCCGATGGCATCGAGCTCGAGCTCGCAAGACGATTACCCCTATGCCCTCATTCGACCGCCCCCATCACCGCGGGACACCGAGGCTATCCCACGGCGACGACGACGACTGCCGATGACAATGAAGGGGCGCGTCCTGGACTATGGGGAGGACAATCAGGCGACCATTCCTCGCCGCCGGCCCCTGGGAGAAATCAGCCTAGACTCGCTGGGCTCTCGTCTGAGCTCGTCGTATGTTCCTCCTCCGCGGATATCCTCGCCTATCTGCTGCCCATATCCCAGCAGTCCCACCAGACCATTCACCCCACCCACCTCGTCGGCCGTGGGGTCCAGCGACGCCACTGAGCTGCTCACGCCTCACGTGCCCACAAGCATCGCACGCACGCGGTTGGGTGGGGGCCAGAACGCCGACGACTCGGACCGACGGGCCCGGAGCTGGCTGGGCCACGGTGACCTAGACGGGCTGGGGAGCCTGGCGGGCTTGGCCCGGGGATCGCCAAACAGGTATTCCGGTGCCAGTTCCTCCAGGTGCCCTACAAGCTCCAGGTATCCAGTGGTGTCGCTGCCCTCAACGCCCCCGAGACAGGTGAGGGGGCTCCTCCCCGGACGCACGCGTATCAGCCGCATCCGCAGGCCAAGTACTGCCAGCTTCAGGCGAGAGGGGCCCAGTCGCGCCGCGGATCGCGACGCAGGTACGGGCTCGCGGTCAAATGCCACGGGCGATGAGTCAGAGCTTGTGAATTATTCATGTTGTAGTGTGGATTGATTGATATGCAGAGCTTCTGCCCTTGGGCATTCTTTCATCAGCAAGCTTTGCGCCACGCATTTGACTGCAGGTGCCTGTAAGTCGGGGCAGGTCTGGGTCTGCGGGGTATGCTCCTTCCTGACCTTTGACTGGCCAGCGCAACGGCCTGCGCAGTCAAGGTAGCTGTGGCGTGTATCCATGGGACCGGACTGCAGGGATACTTGGACCCAAAGCCCAGCTGTTTATCGTCCCCTACGCTGTTGTCGAATCTGTTGGGTTAGCTGGGCGTGTTGGCGTCAGTAAATCAGGCGCGTTGACTGGAGAGGGTGTCAGGCGTCGGTCGCGTGTCCTGACTCCATAGGTGCCTGTTCTTTTCCTGGCCGTTGATATTCCTGTATTCAGTTGTGTGATGTGTGAGTTGGGACTCTCAATAGCATGAATGGATCTGAATGTCGAAGAGGCGCTGGAATGCTCGAATGCTCATCGGCGGCATTCTCTTGGAAGACCCGGAGCGGATTAAGCGCTGACCTCCTCGTATCATTGTTCGGTTCCTCGTCGCTGGTGCCAGGGTGGGCGGACCCTGCTCCGGGTGTGGCTCCGGCCGGGGCTGGAGGATGTACGGCTCGGAGACGGAGAACCGACCAGGCGTACCGTGGCGACGGACACGAGAGCGTTCCCATGCGGTATGAGCCCACCTGGCCCCGGCTGGCCCTGGGGAATGCTCATACTGTTGAGGGGGACCACAGCGGCGTTCACATCTGGGTCGCAGCGGCGTGCAGCGGCGATGGGGGCACACAATTGCAACCTTTCGTCCTCTCCACGCCCACCACAGCCTAAGCCTGGTGGAGTCGACGCCAGCGGCGAAAAAACCTGAGACACTGCTGCCTGGTTGCCCGCCAAGGCGCTGACCGGCGTTGGTGGCCCCGTACCGCAAAAGCCCCCCACTGCTTGGCCACACATCTTCACCGCACATGACTGAGTGCAGCCTCTCCAAGCCAGACCCCGTGCCCAGCATCCCAACGGGGCCCACATCTTTCGGGTGAGAGTCCGCCAATCACGCACTGCAGATAGCGCTAAGCGCTGGACACTGGCTGCGAGGCGCCATTCTGTGTTTTCTGGTACTCGGCGTCTCCCTTCCGTCCCCTGGGGCACCCTTGCGTGCTATCCCCGACGAGGATCCCGTGTGCTCTAACTTCGCAAATCCACGACATCGCAAGAGTAGATCAGGACGAGGTCAGAAGACGACGACGGTCACGTGCAAAGTCAGTCGCGAAACAGACCCGTCGAGATGGCCGGCCAGCGGATATCCGAATTACAAGAAGAGCCTCATAGTGCCTGGTCTTGCATCATCTCCTTCGCCATCGTTCTTGGGAATCGCTGTGGAAGAGTACGTCTTCGCACGTCAGCGTTGCTCAAAGGCGATGCGCGATAGCTTGGAGACTCGCCCATTGCAACCTTGGTCGGCCTTGGTTGAGATAAACGCAGAAGGGAGGGATCTACGGCGGCCGGTTGTGGGCGGCTCACAGTGCACACAGGTGACATTCCTTGCTGCGGAAACCAGGGCACGACAGCCACCAGAACACTGGGATCCCGATCCCACAAAGCTTGATCTTTCCAGCTCTTCAGCTCTCCAGAGCGTTGCCGACCTTGGCGAGATGCCGAAGATCACCGCGCCTGGCCACTAGCCCTCCCGGCCCGCATCTTTCTGGACTGAGGACGTACCGCCCGTTACCGTTCCAGCCACTGGTTGTACCGCAGCGACCTGCAGAGCGCTGAGCTCCCCAACGGCTGAGGTTGGCTACGCCCGTCGCCCCGGCCGAACCCTTCTTATGTCTTTCGAGCCGCATCCCGACTCTCGCGTCATCGCTGCATCCACAGACAAAGTCTCATACGCGTGCACGGCCACTGCACGATGGCCGCGTCTTTGCGACACGACTTGATACAGCAGCACCGCACTGTTCCAATCGTCTTGTGGTGCGCAGGCGACCACAGGCAGACTGCCCGCGTTTGGAGCCTGTTTGAGCATGCGATAAGATATCCCAGCGGGGTAAGGGTGCAAGATGCGCTTGCTACAATTCATCCCCAGCAAGCTACCGCTCATTAAGGCCCGATTGGTCTATTCATCCCGTCTCAGTGCGGCCACCGCTGAGCACTGCCCCGCGTGCAGCCCTCTGCTGGGTCCGCCAGCAGGCCACCGCATACTTTACAGCGAACAGGCAGAAACGTGTGAGAAATGACCGCAAACGATAGGGCGTGACAGGGCGCGCATGGTCAAACCTTGCGTGGGCCTCGCAGGCTGATCTCGTGATGGTGTCGTACATGGCCGTCGTCCCCACCATCGCTCTTGGCCGAGACCTAGTGAGACTCCCTCGTGCATGTCGTATATCCCGCAATCCCGGTACTCCCCAGATTCCTCGCTGCCCGTTTCTGACAGGTTTCGGAGGCTGAATGGGTTCTGCTATAAGAGACCGCTAGGAGAGCGGCCCCCGCGCCTTGCTCACGGTGGATATTCTCACTCATGATCGCTGCTCTTTCGCTACTCGCGGCCGCACTGACAGCCTTCGCTTCGCCGACACCAGGACCCGTTCCCACCGGCGGACTGCAGGAGCGCGCTCCCTGGAACCCGACGACAAAGGGACCGTACTCCGCGCTGAGCGCCGAGGGGTACTCCTCCTGGAACGCTGATGCCCGCTGGGCTGCGTGAGTG
This sequence comes from Trichosporon asahii var. asahii CBS 2479, assembly GCF_000293215.1. Classification (NCBI taxonomy): domain Eukaryota; kingdom Fungi; phylum Basidiomycota; class Tremellomycetes; order Trichosporonales; family Trichosporonaceae; genus Trichosporon; species Trichosporon asahii. The sequence continues at coordinate 1,039,518 of NW_014040915.1, forward strand.
ACCCAGGTGGAAAACGAACTGATAGGTACAGTGCAGCCTACTGCGGCACCGAGAAGCTGAAGAACTGGGGCTGCGGCGACGAGTGCACCTCGGTCCCCGGCGGGAGCAGCGTCAAGCTCCTCTTCGCTGGCGGAGACAACGGCGACGTCCCGTACTGTGAGTTATTCGAGGTCTGCCAAGCTGCCACATGACCCGTCAATCTCAATTGACTCTCTGAGTCAGGAGGCTGAAGAAGTCCGATGGCACCACATGGTTCTCTTCCCAGCGGCACAGCGAGCTAACCTTCCAGACTATGTTGCACAGAACGCCTCGCACGTCATTGTCTCCATGCGCGGCCTGAACGGCCAGAGCGCCGAGAGCTGGACCAACGCCCTGGGGATCAGCTACGTGACGCCGGACAAGGCGTGGTTCCCGGGCTCCCCGGGCAAGGTGCACGACGGCTTCTACGGCGTGTTCAAGGATGTGCGTGCCGAGGTGCTCAAGCACGTGGAAGCGGCGTGCGAGGGCGGGCTGAAACAGGTCCTCGTCGCCGGACACAGCATGGGCGGGGCCGTCGGCGAGCTCCTCGCCGTGTACCTCCAGAAGCAGCTCGGTGTCACGGTCACGGCGAAGATGTTCGGTCCCGCCCGTGTCGGGAACCAGGCCTGGGCCAAGTATGTCGACGCAACCCTGCCCGGACGCTATGCGTTCATGACCATCTTTGACGACATTGTGCCCCACCTCCCGCCCATGTGGCTCGATTACAGGCATCCCTCAAATGAGGTCTGGATGATGCACACGGACAAGCCGCAGGAGTGGCGGGTGTGCGAGGGTCAGGAGAACGAGAATTGCTCAGACAGCATCAGCGACAAGGGTGAGGCGACTATCACCAAGGCGCACGTCGGGCCGTACGCCGGCATCATGATGGAGTGTGATTGAGCCTTCACACACGGTGGCGGTTACTGCTTTTGACTATATTCTCTTGGTAATGCACTGTATCTGGGATTCAGTGGTATGAATAGCTAGCTATATTGTGTGCATGAGACGGTAGGTCACGGCCGGCACCAGTCGCTTATCAGCCCTGAGGACTGCGAGAATCGGCTTTCATGGCCAGCGCCCAGCGATAGACACTGCGCTTGTTGCGGAAAGCCCTGAGCTGATACGTAGATATCTCGACTACACTCGCGCATGCTTGCAGGAGGCACTTCCAAGTGGCAACTCAAACACGCCGTTTGAAGGAGAAGAGGCGATGTCGCTGGAACATGAGGGGACGGAACTTCAGTTGTGCTTTGCATGCTCAGTATCAAAGGCTGAAACGGCGCCTGCACATTCCGTTTGACCCTGATATCTTAAGAGCCAAACATAAACAGCAGCCTGCACGAACTCGTCATTCAAGCCGTCGCCCAAGCCGTCCTGAACGTCGAGCGAATGGCGAGATGATTCAGATACGTTTGTTTATGTTTATGCAGGTGTCTGCCAATGGGTGCTGCGCGCTAGCGGGATCAACAAGGGGTGGGTCCGGTGCGAGCGGCTGGTCCTCATTCATTCCAACTGGCCGCGACCTGTCCCTGTCATCGAGCACACGCCGCTCACGGGCTGCCTTCGCATGCCTCGCAGGCCACTGGAATGGCTGACGCTGTGCGCTGGATCCACCCACCAAACAGCCCTGATAGGACCGACGTCGATGACTGCATGATGGAGGTCGCGCGATGGAGAGACGGGTGTCAACAAACATTCCTTCTGCAGTCGAGGTGTTCATGAAATTCCTGTATCCGGACGTCATGCCGCTTTAAGGTTAATTTGAACGGAGCAGCCGGACGCCCGGGTGAGGGGCGCCGTCGAGCCGCCTGCGAGCCGGTCTCCCACGGTCTCTCCTCTGCTCGTGCGTAGCGTCAGTGTGGGAACTGGACGGCCCCCAACCCGCCCAACGGCCCGGACACGGCCCAAACGGGGCATTCAGTGTCGGTGCCTGGGCAGGAAAAGCCGCGCACACGCGACGTACTTTCTTTTGAGCGGCATCATTTCGCGCCCCTGTACCCCGCACTCCCCGCAAGTGGCTTAGCCAACTGGTCCAAACATCTGCTGGGCCAGTCTGCGTATAGGGGCGTAGGGCGATAGGGGCGCAAACATCGACAAGCTGCATAAACAACCAACATCCTCGTCGTCCTTGTCTTCCACTTCCTCTCTCATCCCAATCAAGCTCAAAGCACAAGCAAGCGCATATACCTCGCCTCGCATCTCAAGACCGGCGCCCCCATCCCCTCCCCCTGTTCCATATCGCCGTAACGCACATACCTAGCTCGGTGTATACCCGTCTCTCGAGCTCGCTGCCCCCAAGGTGAGTTCAGACTTGAGTGATCGGCTCCGTCCAAGATTGCATTCCTCAGCCGCAGCCTTCCTTCCTCGACATTCAACGAGGAAGGCGCCGCATTCCTCACACCAAGTGCAGCCATCCAGCGATGCGACGCCGAATCAGCTGGCGACCGAGCAGCGCTGACAATCTCAGAACCCATCGACTGTTAATCCCGAGTCCACCTACACACGAACAATGTCGAAGAAGACGTTCACCGCCGAGGAGCGCCGACGAGCGATCGAGCAGTTCAGCCCGAAGATCTTCTACTCAGACCGATACTCTGGTGAGTACAGCGTCAGGTGAAACTGCGTCGCCCAACAGGGACTGGCGCCGTTGTCTGTCCTACATGCTTCGCACAGGATGCATCGGCTGACCATCGCAGACGACGAGTGGGAGTACAGGTGAGCTCAGGCGACTGCCGAACTGGCCGCAGAGACACATGCTGACGACCTTCCTTGCTATTGATGACTGCAACTACTCGCACCGAACCTCTGTTTTGCTTCACTTCTGGTCCACTAACCCCTGACGTATCATGTTATTGCTATTCACCCAACAGGCATGTGATTGTGAGTTGGCATTGGTATATCGTTAGCAGAGGCTGACCATGACACAGCTCCCTAAGCAGCTGTGGAAGTTTGTTCCCTCCGGTGTCCTCCCAGAGGAGACGTGGCGGAGCCTCGGTATCCGCCAATCGCCCGGCTGGGAGATGTACATGTGCCACGGACCTGTGAGTTTCTCTTGTTCCTGCGATTTCTAACAGCCACCAGGAGCCGCATGTCCTCCTCTTCCGCCGGCCCAAGGACTACGACCTCCTGAACCCCCCGCTCAGCAGCGGTGCGCGCGCCGCCCGCCGCGCCAATCTGCAGCAGCAGCTGCAGGCGCAGCAGGCTCACTAAAAGGACACTTTCGCCTTCTCTTTCGGCTCTCGAGCTCTCAGCTCCCTGTGTGTATCAATGTATTCCAGCCCGACCAAACAATCAGAATGTCTCCGCCACTCCTCCACGCAAACACGCACGCAGAGCATCGGACAGCATTCACCAA
>NW_014040915.1:1043248-1116841 GCF_000293215.1 Trichosporon asahii var. asahii CBS 2479
TTTAGGCGGGAGGAGGGGGCGGCGGCACGTCGTCGCCCTCAGGCGCAGGCGGGGGCGAGGGCGGGGGCGGGGGTGCGGGACCGAGGAAGTCCTCCTCGCTGCAGCTCGCCACGAGGATGGTGCGGCCCGCAAACTGTCGTCCACCAAGCGCACGCATGGCCTTGACGGCGCTCTCAGTGTCGGCGTACATGACGTACACGCGTCCGACGCCGTTCTCCTGGTCGATACGTCGGTTCTTCTCGGCGGTCTGGGCGGCCGAGTCGGAGGGTTCCCACTTGGTGCTCTTCGGCACGGGACGGGGGATGCGGACGCCCTCGACCTCGCCGAATTTCGAGCACTCGTCGCGAATGTCCTCGAGAATGTCGGCGTAGTCCTGGTCGTCGTACAGCTCGTCCGCCTCGACCATGTTGAGCATGAGGATGACGCGGGTCGCGGGCGCGGGCTCGTCGGCCTTCTCGAGGATCGACGACTGGGCGAGGAACTGCGCCGTGCCCGACACACCTGTGCTGGACGCGCTGCGGCCCGTGGTCGCCGCGCGCTGCACGACGAGCGCGCGGTCGCCGAGCTGGAACCCGTTCAAGCCCTGGATCGCAATGTCCGTCACGGCCGGGTCCAGGAACTCGACGAAGGCAAAGCCCTTGCTCACGCTGCCGTTGCCCTCCTTGACGAGGTTGAAGGTGCGCAGCTCGCCGAAGGGCGTCAGCAGCTCCTTGACCTCGTCACTGCCCAAGGTCGTGGGCAGGCCGCCGACGAAGAGCTTGTTGTTCGGGTCCCCGCTGACGCCCATGAAGCCGAGGGCGGGGTCGATGCCGACAAAGTCCTTGGGACGCTTCGGCTCAATTGGCGCGCCGTCAAAGTCCAGATCCTTCTTGTTGAACACGACCTGCGCCAGGTCCGACGACACAAACTCGACCCACACGTAGTCCTTCTCCTTGTTGATCTCGACACCAGAAACAGCCTCGCCATCGTAGCCAACGTCACGCAGCACCTTGTTGAACAGCTTGCGCAGTCGGTTCTCGTTCATCGCATCCGTCACACCAGCAAAGTAGATGCGCTTCTTCTGCGTGAGCGGGCTCACGAAGGAAGACGGCAGGCCAAGGTGTAAAGGAGGTGCGACACGTCCGGGGCCATAAGTGAACATTCCTGTCGTCAGTTCCCGTGCACTCAGTCTAACTCACCAGTCATCTTCGCCTCCATGGCGCTGACGCCCTCGAAGGCGGGCGGCGCAATGTCCCACAGCGACGGCTCGACCTGGCGCTGCTCGAGGGGAATCGCATCCGGCGGCGTCGGCGAGCGCTGCGGAGAGTGATGCCTTCCACGACCACCTCCGCGTCCACCGCCGCCACCTCCGCGCCAGTCGTCCCTGTCGCTCCGGCGCCAGTCGCGGTCCTCATGTCTCCGCCGCGGCGAGCGCTCACGCCCATACCCCCGGTCATCGCGGCCGTACCGGTCGTCGCGCCGCCTGTCTCCACGGTCGTAGTCGCGCTCACCCCGGTCGCGGCGCTCGTAGTCCCTATCCCGGTGCCGGTGCCGGTCGCTGCGGTCGTAGTCGCGATCACGGTCGCCTCGGTCGCCCCGGTCACTACGGTCGCGGTCCCTATCGCGGCGGTCGTAGTCCCGGTCTCCACGGTCGCTGCGGTCGCGGTCACGACGGTCGTAGTCCCTATGACGGTCGTCGCGGTGGCTCCTGTGCCGGTCTGGGGTCAGTGGCTGCGATTTGTTGACTTCTTAGCGCGTCGCGTTCGAGAACTTACCATCGCGAGACGACTTGTACGACGACGTAGCAGCGTCGAGGGCGTCTGCGGAGTCAGCTTCAAGCCGATGACCGTTGAGCTGGAGTGCACTTACCGTAAGCTGCGTCCATGTTTGCAATCGTCTCGGACGCGTGGTTGGATGCTGGCTCTGAGATCGAGGCGGACGACTGCTGTGGTCATACCAACAACATTCTGGGCCGCCATCATGAGTGACCGGCATTTCGGCATTATCGCCGGTGGCACTGATCGACCAGTACTATCTCATCATCTCATGCATCGCTACCTTGCTCTGCAATCCTTACGTCGATCTCACGAGGTCAGAGTGACAAAGACGTCGCATGCAAACAAGAACGATGATATGGGTTCGCCTGGGACGCTGGAGAGTGCAGATCTGGCTGTAGGTGGAGGCCCGAGATCGATAGGCAGGTATATGGTATCAGCACATACTCAGGTTCGTCGTTTCCCTCCATGCTCGGATGCAAGAAGTGCACACCGAGCATTTACTGCGGGGATGGTCTACCTCCGCCGTTCACCATTCGGAGTAGTCTCTTCGTAAAACGGTTGCAACTCGTTGGCAGGCTGACTAAGGTGTACGGTGAATTTCGGTAAACGACGTCATGGCGTCCACCAGTCGCCGATTGTTATTCATGAACACTGGGCCAAGCTCTGCACTTTCCACGCCTCTGACTCACACACAGAAACCATGCCGATCCCCACTGTTAAGCTTGCTGGCAAGGACGTCGGTTGCGTCGGGTGCGTATTACTTTGAGGCGTGCACTAACGAATAGGCAGGGTCTGATGCAGTTCTCGTGGGTGCCCGACCCGGTGGGCGACGAGGTTGCTTTCGACTGCATGCTTGCCGCGCTCAAGGCCGGGTCGAACACCTGGTCGACGGCTACATTCTACGGCATGCCGCCCAACCCGTGGGCGAACCTGGAGCTGATCGGGCGCTTCTTCAAGAAGTACCCCGAGTACATTGGCAAGGTGCAGCTGGTGGTCAAGGGTGGACTGGACAACATGATGCCGACGAATGACAAGGAGGTCAACCGCCGCCTGCTGCAGAAGACGCAGGAGCTTCTCGGCGAGAACGTCCCGATCGATGTGTACTCGCCTGCACGCCTCCTGCCCGGCCAGGACGTGGTTGAGTACCTCCGCCCCTTCGACGAGCTGCGCAAGGAGGGTCTTTTCGGTGCCCTTGGCCTGTCCGAGGTGAACGCGAACACATGCCGCACCGCGGCTCAGCACTATGAGATTGCGACTGTTGAGATCGAGATCTCCCTCTGGAACTATGACCAGCCGACGCGCGATGTGATCGAGTGGAGCAAGGAGACCAAGATCCCGATCTACGGATACTCGCCCCTGGGCCGCGGCTTCCTCACGCGCAAGTACAAAAAGCCGGAGGACATTCCCGAGGGCAACTTCCTCAAGGACATCCCGCGCTTCCAGGGTGAGGCTTTCTACCACAACCTCAAGCTCGTCGACGTGCTGGACGACATGGCGAAGGAGAAGGGCCTTACTACCGCCCAGCTCGCCATCGCCTGGGTGCTTGCCCTCAGCCCTTACAACATTCCCATCCCCGCCAGCACCAACCCCAAGCGTGTGACGCAGAACGCGGAGGCTGGCAACATCAAGCTCTCCGACGACGACCTCAAGCGTATCAACGACATCCTCGCCAAGTTCGAGCCGAAGGGCGGCCGATACCCGAAGGAGCAGTCCGGCGTCCTCATGCTCTGATATCGGAGCCGGTGTAGGGAGCGTGAACATCGGATCATGGCATCGGGACGCCGCCGGTCGTTGAGCTCATGGAATGTATCGTCTGCCATGCAATCTTTGACTTATTTATTTGATTGGTGCTCATCCTCATGACCTGTGGCAGCATGGACCAGTCGCTTAGACCGGTTCCTGTTGATCCTAGAATGCACTGTTCATAAATCTACGTTTGTGGCCATGAATGGCCATCCTATGCGGGCGTGCGCTGCACGGAGCACACGGCCCAGCTGTTTGAATCGTCTCGTAACGCACTCAAACAGCTCCTGCTGCCCACATCTCGTACAATCTTCCGCGTCTAGTCACCTTAGATCTCGCCGTAGGCGCCCTCCTTGAAGACGGTCGCCTCGCGGGCAACGATCGCCTCGAGAGCGGCGAGCCACGCCTCCAGCTTGGGAAGGACCTCAGCCTGAGGCTCACCGAGCTTGGGGTAGAAGGTAGCACGGTAGGGGCAGGCCTTCATGGCGAGCTGTAAGTCAGCGTTTGCTCGCACACTGGATCTGGGAGACATAACCTGTAGAACGAGCGCAAAGTTGGGGATGAGGCTGCACGGATCGCACCGCGCCTGTCACACGCTCCTCCCTCCCACATGCCGTTGCCACCCGTGCTCAACTCACAGCGAAAATCGGGCGGACCATCATGCCGTGGAACTTCCTGAGGGAGCCCTCGTACGCCTTGGTGAACGAGGCCGAGAGCTCCTCAGTGGGCGCGGAAAGGTTGTTTCGGAGACCCATCGAGGTGAACTTGAGGCCACGGAGGAGCCACATAAGAGCGTCGGTGGCGACACGGTCCTTCTGCTTCGGGTGCTGGGCCTTGTCGAGGGCGAGGAGGGACTCAAGGGTGGCAGCCTCGGTCGGGTTGGCGAGGAAGTAGGTGCGGACCTTCTGTAACGACGTCAGCTCTATCCGCGGACGGCCTTCCCCGCTTGCGCGCAACAGTGGTTTGCTCAGCAGGGGGCGGCGAACTCACGTTGATGTTGCCAGTAAGGTCGTTCTGGACAACAGAGAAGGCAGGGTTGCCAAAGAGACCTGCAACGTTAGTTCTACCCCAGGAAGTCCAAACTCACCGAAGATCTTGACGACCTGCTCAGCGGCCTCGAGGAAGGCGGCGGTGTCGACACCGGCCTCGGTGACGGGGACGTCGACGAAGGACTGCTGTCAGCATGGTGCTACGAGTGTATGTCGTTATGAGAAAGTCTCAATCTGGGAGCTTCGCGCGAGCTTGTAGGCAGCAGCGGGGACGTGATCGGAACAACTCCGGGATGTCTGTTGATGCGTAGTATTCAGCTGCTGAGCACGCTTTGCCGCACTTGCCCTGCAAGCTACATATATCCAGCCGCTTGATGTGACCCGTACCTACCTTGCTGATGGTCTCGAAGAACTGGGGCTCGCTCATGGTGGATAGTGTAATGTGAGGAAGGAAAGGAATACAGTCGTGTCACTTTACCTGGTACGGGAACGTTAACACGTCGGCCAACGCCTTATGGACATCCAGGCGCCTCAGGGTCTGTACCGCGTCAGGCACGCTGATCACTCGCTCAATCGAGCACTGCACACACGCTGCGGAGGATGAGGCCCCTGCGCGTTTCTAATACCCCTATTTGAAACGCTTCTAATGCGGGTTTCACAGTCTTGCCCGTCTGAAATGACATGCTGTGTGCTCCAAGACACAAGTCTGACGGTTGCATGATACAGCAGCATGAGAAGATAGATATGCATGTTGATACAATAATGCGCTCCTGATGACCCTCGACGTCTACTTGTTCTTCGTTTGCCTGGAATGTTAGCACGGAAGGTCCAATGGAAAAGATGGCTGACGGAAGACGACAACGGTGGTATCAAGAAAGGAGCCATTCGACCGCGCAAACTGCACAGCATGGAGCAGCTGGAAACGTCCATGACAGGGAACAACTCCCCTTCTGTGACGCTGCACGAACAGCGATACGCCGTCGTATTAAGAGACCAACATATCGCGGACCCGAGGAAGACACGATGCCCTCTTGACCACCGGTCGTACTCTCTTACAGCCTACCATACTTTGATACTCACCTGTACGAGAACTTTTTCCTGGTAGGAGAGAACTCTCCAAGCTTGTGTCCAACCATCTCGTCCGTCACGCGAACCTGCTGGTACGTGTTACCGTTGTGGACCATGAAGCGAAGTCCGACAAAGTTGGGAACAATAGTGCACGAGCGGGCCTTGGTGAAGATCGGCGTGTTGTCACGCAGGGCCTCCTGAAGCGAGGGAAACGCGGTGAAGTAGGGACCTATGTGTTAGAACATCAACTCGTCAGATGAGAGCAAGGAGGCAAGCAGACGCGCTACTGAGGGATAGGACAGTCAGAGGTACGAGGTGTCCACCCCCTCGCCCAAGTCGAGGTATCAAAGGCGGATCTCGGGCGTCTCCGTGTCTGCTGCGTCTTGCTGAGTACTGACCCTTCCAGACCGAGCGGCCGAGCGTGACGAGTGTTGTCCTCATGGTGTCCGATGTAAGGAGAGGTGATGACCACGGTGCTGGATTCGACTTTTTCCTTATTCCTCCACCAGCGCGAGCTGAGAGGAAGGACCGGAACGGAAGTAAATGTGCCACGCGACCTCGCTGAGCCCAGTTCGGCTGTCCCTCTCTCCCAGCCAGGCAATGGGCTCCGGGCCTCCGTCCTCTCGTCATCTCGAGACTCCGGCGATCGAACGCGACTCCTCTTTCTCGCTCGACCACCACTTAACACACACCAAAAATGGCGGGCTTCCTCCTCGGAACGGGATCCGGCCTTCTCGCTGGTGCCGCTGTGTACTACACTCTTTCGACCGAACTCGAGAAGAACACCCTGAACCTCCGCAATGAGTGAGTAGCGCCCGGAGTAATGTTCGCAGGGTGGAGTCGCGCCGACGATCGTCGCCGAATGCCCGGTAGCGGCATCAGCATCAAAGCTTTGTTCGCCCTCATACTCCGACATATCTCAGTACGGTCATGCTGACCATCCCGCAGGCTCCGCCGATCGGCCCAGCTCGTCACCGCCTCGTTCACGCAGCAGGAGCCCGCGCCTGCGTTCTCCGGCCCGATCTCGACGTACCACGCGCCGACGTCCTTCTCCACGACGCTGAAGCAGCGCTGGAACCACGCCATTGGATCTGCCGTCGAGACTGTGCGTGAAACCGACTGGCGTGTTGTTGCCGAAAACGCTTGGGAGGAGGGCCGCGAGCTCGCCTCGCGCCTCGGCAACAACGCGACTGCTGCCACGACCGGACCGGTGCCGGAGAACGAGCTTGCAGCTCTCGCTACCTCTGCTGGCCCCCTTGCGTCCCAGGAGGTCGCCGATGTGAAGAAGGCTGCCAAGAACATCGCCGACGACGTCAAGATGGCCGAGCTCAAGGCTACGACTCACGTCGACCGGAAACCCCAGGCCTCTCAGGCCGGTATCGAGTCGCCTAAGCGCCTCGTTTGATTTAGATAGATGCATATTACATACATTGGTTGGATTCTGTCGCTAGGCGACACAAGGCCAGCCTGGGGAAGGTCTAGTTTTACAGGTCGCCACGCAACTGCTGCTTCTTCTCCTTGATGAAATCGCGGAGCGACTCACGGATTGTCGGGTCCACAAAGATTAGCTTGGCCATGCCCTGTCCCCGCTGCACGGAGTGCTGCAGAGCACCCATTCGCTCGGCCTCGTCGCGGCATGTCTCGAAGAGCTCCTTCGAGTAGAACTCAAACATGACAGCTGTATGTTAGCTTAGGACCAAACGCACGTCAGCAACGACACTCACTGTCTTGGGCCTGGACACGATTCCTCTCTCGGTCCCACAGATGCAGCTGATCCGTCACGGAGGGGTGGAGCAGCGGCGGCGGGTGGTTGTACATCTGCGGATGGGCATGGGTGGTCAGGTAGGAGATGATCTGATACGCAGAGATACCCTTATCCATCGCGGCCTTGACATGTCGACGATCCAGATGCCCAACGATCAGGTTGGGATACCGGATCGTAATGTTCACGAAGAGATTCAGGATCGCAATTTCCAGCTCGTTCGAGGTGTAGGCGTACACACGGTAGTTGGTCTCCAGGATGAGGAAACGCTTATCGTCCGCAGTCGCGGACCGGTTAACCGAAGTGTCACCTGAACAGAGCGAGGTGGCGAGGTGGGTCGGGAAGAACTGATCCGTCTTCCTGCCATCAACCTCCTGCCGCCGGTAAATGAAGCCGTATTGCTCCAGATCATCGAGGCATTGTTGCCCCTGAGGGAAATTCTGGAAGCTCTTGGAGGCCGAGTAGTCCTGCCCAAGCTGCATGCAGCCCAGACTGAAGAACAACGACAGGATGTCTGCCGCGGCTTCCCCTCTACGCTGCTTCCTAGCCAGGTAGAACATGAGGATCTGCCAGAGTTGCGTTTGACGGTCCTCGAGCAGGAACTGGAAGCCCTGCGACGTGATCGTCAAGCGGTCGTAATTGGGATTCCGTCCCGTGTCGTCGAATCTAGGGGCTGGTCAGGCAGGTCCTTAGTGTGGGTGTCGGAAAACTTACTGATCAACCATGAGACCAGAAGCGTGCAGAAGGCTCAGCACACTGTTGCGCGGTCGGCCAGTCACCCTCGCTCCTAATCCTGAGGACACCATGTACTTCAGAATCGATTCCCACGTGTTCTCTCCATAATCAATCAGCTCCTCAGCCGTCGGGGCTGGATCGCGCGCCTGCCTCTTGTACGGCACACCGAATGAGTTCGAGGTTCCGCTGCGCACGGTTAGCTGAGATCATAGGAACATCGAAGCATCCAACTCACAGTCCCGTCAGAGCATTGCGCATGCCCCGCTTGAAGGTGTCATTCAACGACCATTGGAACTTCTGATGCTTGAATACCAGGGGCTGGAAGATCTGCCGGTCTCTGGCTGCACGAATCACTTCTTCGGCTCTGCACAGGGTTAGCAGCTGAGGCTTCTCCAAACTCACGACTCGGCAGGTAGCCTCTCCTCCATCCCGCAGAACATTTTCAAATCAGAGCTCTTGAGGGTTTGATGAGACCACAGGACGTGGAGAACGATCTGCCGGCACACAGGTGGTAACAGTCGCAGCATGCAGAGGCACGCCGCCTCTGACCTGTAGATGCTCTCATAGAAAGTCTGAGGTTGGTTGTCAAGGAAGGCATCGAGAGGGGCCGTGGGCGAGACGGTAGAGTCTCCATTGGCTGCGTCGGAGCTGGAGAAGGAAGGCTGAACCATTGTGCCAGAGGTGGTCGGGGTATACGGCGGTAGGGTACTAGCTCGCTGCTGAGAAGACGCACGGTGGACTCTCCCAAATGCTCTGCAGCTGTATCGCAGAGCTTTAGAATGTCCGGGACCTCGATGGCGGCCGATCGAGCGGGGGTTGGATGGCTGACGGTGGACTGGCAAGAACAAAGGTGACGGTGGTACAGGGTGCCGAGATGACATCGTCTGCGTTCGCCGCCAGATCCACCTCCACTTCTTCGGCGGCGGATGCCAATTGAACTTTTGCTCTGAACTTTTGCCTCCCATCCCTCCGGCGCTTCAGCACTTCTACACACGCGCTTCCGGGTCCATTTACGAGCTCAACATGTCGGGCTCTTCCTCGCAAGCTCCGATCAAGACCATCGCCGTCACCGCTGCTGTCGCTACTGCTGCTACGACCGCCGCGATCCTGACCTACCAGTCTCTCCGGAGGGATGTCCGGAAGGAACGCCTCAAGAAGGCGGTCGGATCAGAAGTCGAGGCGTGGGAGAAGGAGCACTCCGACGAGCTTTCGAGTGGTGACATGACGCCCAACGACAACTGGGCTGACGAGTTTAAGCCGATGATCAAGCGCGCGACGTCCTTCAAGCCGGGCGAGTACGACGACAGCCTCGTGCGGGAGCAGCTCAGCCGTAACTACTCCTTCCTCGGCGAGGATGCCATGAAGAAGGTGCGCAACAGCTACGTCGTTGTTGTCGGATGCGGTGGTGTTGGCTCATGGGCCGCGACCATGCTCCTGCGTAGCGGTGTCGGCAAGCTCCTCCTGATCGACTTTGACATGACTACCCTCTCCTCCCTGAACCGTCACGCGTGCGCCACCCTCGAGGACGTTGGAACGCCGAAGGCGGTCGCCATGCAGAAGTACTTCCACAAGATTGCCCCCTGGGCTCAGGTCGACATCAAGGTCGGCCTCTGGAAGAAGGGAGAGGAGAGTGAGCGATGGCTCGATGGAGCCGACTACGTCGTTGATGCCATCGACAACATTGAGACCAAGGTCGACCTCCTGACCTACTGCTACAAGAACAACATCAAGGTCTTTGCTAGCATGGGTGCCGGAGCTAAGGCTGACCCTACCCGTGTCCAGATCGCGTGAGTAGTGCCGTCGCCTAGTATGGAACTCCGCGCTGACAGATCAGGGACATCTCCAACACCTACGAGGACCCGCTGGCTCGCTCAGTGCGTAGCCGGCTTCGTCGGAATGGCATCAAGGGTGGTATCCCGTAAGTTTTTGTCTAGAAATCTACTTGTCTCCGTACAATAGCTGACCAGCAGGACCGTGTATTCAACGGAGGTTCCGAGTGAGGTGAAGCTCCTCCCGCTGCCCGAGGACGAGTTCAAGAAGGGTTCTGTGAAGGAGCTCGGCGCGTTTGACGACTTCCGAGTACGCATTCTTCCCGTTCTCGGTCCTCTTCCTGCGATCTTTGGTCTGCATGCGGCGACGTACATCATCGAGGACCTGGCCGGCAAGCCGCTGGAGGATGCTGCCGAGATCAGGCACAGGAAGAAGATCTACGCCCAGCTTGAGCGTGGTCTTAGCGAGCGTGACTGCCGTGCCTACTCGAAGGACGGACTGCAGCGTACGATCGAGGTGAACGCGGACGACATGGCCTTCATTTTCGAGGATGTGAACCACGGAAGGACCACCTTTGACCAGGCTGTCATTCAGAAGCCCGCGGCTGTGCATTGGGACCCGTCACGGCCGCTTGCTGTCGACAATGTCATTATCATGGACGTTAAGGGCGCGAACAAGCACGAGAAGGAGATCCAGATTGGTGGCAAGAAGCTGGAGGAGGTGTACACCAAGGACCAGATCGACATCGCGAACAGGCGGTGTGCCGAGGCTAGGAAGTACATGATCTGGCGACGGGGATAGAGGATAGAGACAGGATGGGGATAATGCATTTGAAAGTAATAGATAGTTTGGATGCTATTGCTCTACTCTTCGCCTAACGTACACAGCCTAAGGATCATCGGTAGTCCCACACGTCGCGCTCCTCCTCCGAGTCCTCCTTCGACCACTCGCCATCCGAGTAAGCGTCATCGAAGCCGAGCATGTCCTCGTCCGCGTCCTCGTCCTCTGGATAGTCGTTGCGGTAGAAGTCTTCGTCATTCGAGTCCTCGTCTGCCTCATCCTCCGGCTCACTGTCCGGCGGCGTAGATGGCGGGCTCAGGTCCTCGTAACCAAGCAGAGCACCGATGTTGGCGCCCTCGGCTGTCGCTCCGCTGATATCGCGATAGTAGAGGTCGTACACATACTCGTCATCATCGTCGTTGACGTTCTTGATCCCTGAAGACCCCTCCACTGTCTTGTTAGCTAGAGATCGGCTTGCTGACCGGCGTAGACGCACATTTCAGATACTCGTTCAGCATATCCTGGAACGCGGACATCTCCTTATCCTGCCCCTCCTCAGCGACGGCCTGCGCGTCGATAAACTGAAGCGCCGACTTGGCCGCCTCAATCTCCGCATTCGTGATGACGCGCGGGGGAAGGTTTGGATCCCACGCTGGTGCGCGAGGCACTACACGGTATTGTCGCGAGTTGGATGATCCACGGTGGTGGGGTAAAGGTGTCGGTCCGGGCCGCGTTGGCTCGTCATCATCTGCTCGTCCACGCTTGCTACCCGCCGTGCTGCTCGTCTTCGATACCGCCTCTAGAGGCGCGGGTGATGGCACCTCACCGAACGCCGGTCCAGGCGCCGGCGCCTGCATCAGCCCTTGGATCCTTTCCTGTTGTCAGCTATCGCGGTCAAACGAGCAGCTTACCTTCAGCTTGTCCGCCTCATGCCCACTGCCCTCCCACGTCCCCGGCACCGTGTCCGCCAGTTTAAACACGCCACGCTGCTTCACATCTCGTCGTTTCCGCGCACGCCCTGGCTCTTCAATGACTTATTGTTGTTAGCTCGTGTTTGACAGAGGGATGCAGGTGCATTTGAAGAGGGGTCGCCAGATGCGAATCAAAATGGCACCAACGCACCAAGAGACGAAAGTGGCGGCTCGGTCGCCTTCCTCTTGATTCTTAGGACGGTATATTGCGGGTTCTGGTTCATGGTCGTGGGATGTTGTTACGCAGGAGGATGACGTCCAGGCGAGCAGAAGACGATGCCGTCCGAAGATTGCTGTTACGTAGTTGAACGCGAGGCGCACGTGATATGATGCGGAGTCCCGCACAGGGACTGGAATCTCTGCAGTGGGTGGAAGCTGACATCCGTCGTTTCGCCCACCACACTTTTCTTCTTCCTCGTCGTTAACCTTGCCTTCCTCATACTGTATTGCGTTCTCGATTACTCTTCTCCTTCGGGCCCCGAGATACGTTGTAGAGACACCTGAGATGCGTGGAATGGGAACACCGCGAAATAGTTGTGGATGATTGACGCCATACAGCACAAACCCGGAAAGAGGGTCGACATCATTTCTGCTCCGTCATTGTCAAGAACGTCAATGTGTGCACGCTTATGAGAAAACGGACGTTTGACAACGTGGTTAACGTGGCTGGCGATAACTCACAACAGGTAACAGCGCAACCGTGGACGCTGTAAGCCGCCAGCCCCGAACGACGAAGTCATCAATTCCCACACCCACCTCCACGCTCTCACGCGATGATGGATGGTATCTCGCCAGTCTTATCTTCGATCTCCTCGGCGAATAACAAGCTCCCCTCCCATTACGCAGGCTGCTCATGCAGTGTTAGGCGGTTCATCTTCTGCGCCTTCGGCGTTGACCCCCTGTAATGCACGGGAGGCGTGGTGGCAGGTCGTGGCGAAAACGCCGCAGGGCTTCGTCGCGGCGCCGCATCGTCGGCGGCGTTTCGCCCAGTACGCCCAGTCATGTCCGGCAGACGCGGGCTCGGATTTTGCATGTCCGCCGGCGAACGCGGATACGGCGCCGAGGGGCAGCGGACCAAACGACGTGCAGCGACACGGCGATCGTACGGTCCACGCAACGGCGTGCCAGGAGGCAGCCCAGGGAGGGATTAGGGCCATGAGCACCCTTGATTCGCGGTTTCCTCGCAGACCCTGCCGCTACCCACCCAATCGCACCAATCGGCTCCACTATGATCCACGACTCCGCACAGGTAATCACCAGGTATGCCGGGTGAACCGCACAAGCGGCGAGGGAACAGGTTTGCTGCAGCATACGGCGCGCGCCGCGCGCCTGTGCGCCAACAGGCCGCCACTGGTATGCTCCGTCCGCCCCCCACGCTGGCCGAACACATGGCGCTGCTGCGACATGCCGCAGCACAGAAGTGGCCGCGTGCGTTCTGTGAGAATAACACGCTCCACCGAACACACATGAACGTAACATGCTCCAACACGTCCAGGACTAAAATTTCTGGGGTGCGGGGTGTACGGGGTGGTTGCATGGGGTAGTGTGGAGTTGCTGTTGTCGTCCGACCCCAACATCGATCGGAGCTCAGGAGCTTACCGCTACCTGCAGGAGACGAGGGCGCCGAGCTGTGTTGCATCAACGTCCCCGCGCCCTGAGCGGCTTGGCCGCTGCAGGTCTGCGAGGCATGTCCGAACGGATGCCAGTCCGCCGTACCGTCCGCATGCACCTGCAGGAGGAATGGACGCCGCAGGGTGCGGAGACGACGCCGGGCTGTGAATGGATCAAAACAACGCAAGCTGCACAGCTCCGTCGCCGTGCCCTCGGCACCCTTGTTGGCAGGCGGCCAGGAAGCTGCAGGAGACATACGAGACAGCCGGAGGCGACGTATGGCCATCGTTTCGGGACGACCGGCCCCGTACCTGCAACGCCGTTCGCCGTTGGTCGCCTTGTGCGCGGTGCGCTTGTGCACGCGTAGCCGCTCGGCGTGCTTTACCGCGATGTCGGCACCGACTGCTCGCACTCCGTCGGCGCCCGCCAAGCCGCCCCGCCAATCTACGCCGAGGGAAGACAGGTCCGTGGCTCAGCTTGTTGCATATTCATCCAAACCACACGCAAGCTCGCACGGGCGCGCGCCACAAGGCTTACGCCTGTCGCAATGGGGGGCTGATGCATTCAGGTGGCGTCACGTCTGTGCATCAGGTGTATCAGCTGGCGTGCAGTTGCCGCATCACATGCACCGTGACACCCCCTCCGTTTCACGCAAACAGGCATCTCGCGATATCTCGCACCCATGTCCATCCGAATGCATGGCCTTGGTAGTCCGACCCCATGCACGACATCGAGGCGAGCAGGCTGTACTCACGCAGCGACCGGGAGGACGATGCTCCCGGCGCCATTCCTTCGCGGCAGCCCGGCCGCCGAGCTCAAGCGCCGTCTATAGCTGATGATACAGTACCAACAAGCGGGAGCATGTCACGATCATGAATGACTACCACCGGAGGGAGATGTGCCGAAAAGCGGCCGGAAGAAGGTTGCGTCAGTGGCGCTTATAGTGCGTCGTAGCGCAAACGCTTGTTGGATTCCACCGCGAACGATCCCGCCAAGCGCCGAACTTAATACAATGTTGCGCAGGTCGACTGTTCTTGTAGCATGACCGGACGTAGCCGCGCAGGCTGTCCACCGTCCAAGCAGCGCATCACATGATGGCACAATGTTCGGATCTGAAACCGTACGATGGCCGCGCTAGCTTCCCCGATATGAGCTTCGAGTGCTACCGACTGAGATCGAAGCATCAAAGGCTAATAAACGAGCCGCTACGCACATCTCTCGGTCTAGTGGCCGCACTCGCCCCGCGGGAGCACGTCGGTGGCGTACGCTATCACGATCTGAGTTGGGTCGGGGAGCAGACCGGCAGAGAATATGCAGGCAAGGCATGAAGACATACCTTCGGTTAGTACCGCCCACCACCGAATTCGGCGAAGCGAGAAGGCAACGAAGGCGTGGCACGATCGCCACCAACACCGCCAGCAGGACATGGGATCGTAGGCCGAAACGTGTGAATTGGTGTCCTTCGAGACGACAGGGCGCCCTCACTGGCCCTCGCCGGCGCCGCTGCGATGGCGCTCTCAACGTTCGTCATCGTCACGGCCTAGCGTCAGGATTTAGACTTTGGTGACATGGCTGCATATGGCTGTTTGCGTTGGGCAGCCACGATCCCACTCGCCCGAAACAAGTGCCAACGATCCTCTACTTCGCCGCTGGTCGAACAGCGTGTGTCAGATACAGTGGGAGCCGGTTCCGGCAGAGACGTGCATGAGCCTTGCCGGGGCATGTTTCGGTGCGGTGGCGAAGAAGGCGAGCGACGGCGGGAGATGCATGCTTCTTCGTCGATGTTGATCTGCAGAACTCTCGGTGCTATTTCAAAAGCCCCGAAAGTGTATTAGCGATGAGGGTAGACGTCATACCGAGCCAGCATGCCGAAGGCTGACTCGGCTTCGCATGCATGTCGTGTCTGATCGAGCGACAGTTCCGGAGTGCTGGCATGCTTACACGTCGTATCCGTTGCACGTCGCCGACGGCGTACGGCCTGCGGCCTGCCTGACAGAACATGCGTGTGCGGCGGTCCCCGCTGTCCCTGGACCTCGCTTCGCCGTCCTCCGCCGTTTTGCCTTGCCCGGACCTGCCTTCGCCGCGCGCCGCTTGCATACCCCCGTGCTCGGACCTCGTGCCGCTGTACCGTCGGCCCGGCACCATCACATGCCCACGGCGCCGGACACATGTCCTTCAGGGGAAGCCGTGCCGTGCATCTGACATTCTGCGCTTGTCCCACATGTCCAAAATCTTCAATTGGTAAATAGAGTGGAATCAAGGAATCGCAATTCTGTGCACTCTGTGACTAAACGACGCCGCACACGCCGTGGCGTTCATGCATGCGTTCTCTCCCTTTCCTCCTGCTGCTCGCCGACGGTCCTCTGTGCCGGATCCTCGATCGTGCACTGCCGTGCCCCCGTGGCTAACAGCGCTGCTCATCCCAACGTCATACCCCCTCTTTCGTATGATTGCGAAACATGTTTGCATCGACGACGCAGCAGGCAGTGAGAACTACGAGGCTGGTTATGGCAATCGGGCGCGTGGTGAACGTGGATTCCAGTGGGTGACACTGCGGTACGCAGCGGGGTTGCTCTCGGTGAGTGGCCCCGTAACGTCCTGCGTATCCTGTGTTGCCTTCTGAGTTGGAGCTTGTTCCCCCAGTGCTTCATTGTTGCTGTTGATTTTACCCTGAATGGAAACCATACCCATGTGGGCTCCAAGACGATCCGAGGCGCCGGTTGCATGATTACCAGTTCTGCGTTTAGAACACCATGCTCTTGGATCCTTGCGCAGTGGAGCTCTCAAACGAAGCTAAGATCCTAGTGTCCCGGGGTGATGAGTGATGAATGAGCGAATTAACGCACACTAGCGTCCTTCCATTTCACGCGATCCAGCTGTAACGAACGGATCAGGCATGCACGCTGCACAGCACGCACGCTGTGGATCCTGTGGAGTCTCCCACCCGCTGAGCCCCTGCTTCCCCGGGCAGATGTGGGGATGTCCCCGACCTGTAACGAGAGATCAGGCTAGGATCGCGAGCCAGTAGTGGGAGCCAGTGAAATCAGGGGGGATACGAGGGTGTCAGGCCGTTGAGGGTTTGCGCGGTTTAAGGTGCTTGCTGGGCGTGTTTGGATGCGGGCACTCGGGGGATCCTGGGATCCTATGCGGCATGCGGGGAGATACGCGGCGTCCGACAGAGCAGACAGGGATCACCCTATCGCTTGTCCCTCAGCCCATCAGGCCACTCAGGTGCAATATTTGCTCCTATGCACCTCCTCCCCTAGCACAACACTCTCCTCAGGCCTCACACCTTGCCACTCGCTTTCTGGCTAGCACGAAGCGGTGCGTCTGTTACCAACCAATGCTTCATACGCCTCCTGGCCGCTTGCCGTCTGTTTCTCGTCGCTTGGCCGTCCACATCCCATAAAAGTGACCCGTCCACACTCTCTCTTCAACCCATATCACCACCCCATCCGTCTCACCACCAACTACCACCACCTACTGCCGCTCGCAACGCTTATCGGACTCACCGTCACACGCCCAACATCCGTTCACTCGCCCTCCACCGACCAACTCATCCACCATGGTGCAGATTCGCCAGCTCACCACTCAATCGGCCTCCAGTGGGTTATCCGCCTCCAGCGCAATACTAACTCTCCAGCGGCCGAGCGTGAGCGCATGATCGAGGTTCTCACCGACGCCTACATGACCCGTGAGTCATTTGCCACCCGATGCATGACGGGCCAAACTGACCTTCCAGATAAGGACTTCCTTGAGCTGTGGTCCGAGGAGAAGATCGTCATCCACATTCTGATGACCTCGCTCGTTTGCTTCTTCCTTGAGCACCACGAAGCCTGGGTCGGCGAGGTCGATGGTACCATCCAAGGCGTCGCGCTCTACGTCCCGCCTGGACGCGACTTCATGCGCAAGTGAGTGCGAGCAGCTTAGATAGGTGGTTATCGGGCACCGCTCATTGGCGGCGGGATGTTCCGTGATCACCGCTCGAAATTTGACAACACCGCTGACGACGCAGGGGCGACCACGAGATTGTCTTCGGCCCCGCGCTCAGCATGATTGGCAAGCGCCGCCAGACCTTCATCGACCGCGAGGTGAGTGCATGCATGCATACAAACATGCATATCGAGAGACGCATGCTAACACCGCAGCTCATGCCGACGACGTCTGCCCGTGTCGAGAGCCGCTTCCCTGGTGGCGCTCGCGAGTGGTGCTATCTCGCCATGTTTGGCGTCGATCCCATGTGGCAGGGCAAGGGCCTTGGCTCCCGCATCATCCAGCACAAGAACAAGCAGCTCAAGGGTACGCCGATGTGCGTCTCGACGCAGAGCTCGAGGACTGTGAGTAGATCACAGTGACGATTGGCCGCGTCGGTGCATCGTCACCGATGTCGTCGGCGCCGATTGTCCCCACCGAGGACTGAGCTAATCCCCAGGTCAACTTCTTCCTTAGCAATGGCTTCGACGTCCGCATCGAGCACAAATTTGAGCTCGCCTGGGGTCCCACCTGGTTCGAGTGGTTCATGACGAACCCTGGCAGCGCTGAGACGCGGGCTGCGCCCGCGCCGGCCTCTGTCTCCCCGATCCAGCCGAAGAAGCAGCTTCCCGCCGCTCGCCCGCAAGCCAAGGGCTGCAACGGTGCCAAGGTCAACGCCGCTGTCGCGGCCGTGTCGCCGAGCCGGATCCATGCCGCCGGCGCCGTGCACTAAGACTAAGCGAGCTGCCCGGCGTAACGGCGCACGAATCAGTGCGTCGCCGCCACCAATCGATACCCACTCAACACCCTGAGGCCCTTGATCTCTGGCAGACTCGGCCGTCCTTTCATCTTCACGAGACACTCTTCATTTCTTCACAACTCGAACCTCACTTTTTTCAACGCCAACACAAACACACCATACACACACACATTGCTCTCAACATCCACCTTCGCATCCACTACGTCTTCGCACGGAAACATACATTGTAGTTCTAATCCAGCTGTAACACTCTATAACCCATGCATTGCAACCCAGAGCTTCCAAGTCTTTGTCGGGGAAACTTGTGCCCCGATTGTTGCAGTTTGGCTCAGTGCCTCAGGTCTGTAACAGGGACCAGACACGTGTGTCACAGGGACGACTCATACCAGCCAAACAGAGAGCACGTAACCGCCGGCCGTATGAGTGTCGCTTGCCCGGCCCGCGGTAGTGGTCCGTCAGCTGGGTGATCAGGCCTGATTCAGGGACGGGGCCAATTCCTTCCAGTCAGTTTCCAGTCAGCTTCAGTCAAGCTTCCAGACAAGGCGGGACTGAACAAGGAACCGGAGACGGGAGCATTTCGTATTCAGCAGGTCAACAGGTCAAAGGAGGAGGGCACAAATAGATTCCAGCAATCCTTCTGAAGGAATGGTCACGTGGTGAGAAGGCTCGCGGGATCAAATTCGTAGAGCTTGACTCACCCTCCCTCCACCCTCCACTGTCACCGGTCACCGCGGTGGAGGGTGGAGGTTTGGACGACGCTTAATCACGTGCAAACTCGGCAGCGCACTGAAACCAGGCAGAAAGTCGGCCTCCAAGCGAGGCTGACACCAGTTATCCGGAGTCAAGTGATGGTTGATGAACCGATCGAGCATTCGGACACCGAGGCGGAGGTGGAGGTCTGCTTCTAGTTGTGGGATATCGCAGTGCTCATGCCGTCATGTCCCACCCTCCTCCACGCCGCGACCTCACAGGTATATAACTGCATGCATGGGGGGCGATTCTCACACCCGTGTCGACACCGATATCTACTCACAGAGACAACAACAAGAACAACAATGAGCCAGCAGCAGGACCTCAAGGGCAAGAACGCCATCGTTACAGGTGGAGGCAAGGTGAGTCACCGGCTGCAGGCAAACAACCTTGCGCCATGGCCAAGACGCCGATGTCGATACGAGCTCGGTGGTGGCCGCATTCCCTGTCTGCGTGCACCCCGTTATCTGCCCCAGCGACCTGCCTGGCCGGCCCATACTCAGACGTGCTCATCCCTGACCAATTCTCTGCAAACGAGACCGTGGTGTCCATGTTATGAGGACGTGCTGACCGCACCAGAACCTCGGTGCCCTCATCGCCAACAACCTTGCCAAGCGCGGCGCCAACGTCGCAATTCACTACAACTCGGCGAGCTCCAAGGATGACGCGGAGAAGACCCTCAAGCAGCTCAAGGACGCTGGCGTCAAGGCTGTCGCGGTGCAGGCAGACATGAGCACCAAGACTGCCGTGGACAAGTGAGTACGAGGGATCAGCGCAATTGTGACGGTTGTCGACATAATTGGAGAGATGGCACTGCGGAATGCAGCTACACGATGTGAGGAGCAGCTATGCTAACGCCAGGCTCTTCTCTGACTCGCTCGCTGGTCTGGGCTGCCAGAAGTTCGACATCGCCATTAACACTGTCGGCAAGGTGCTCAAGAAGCCCCTGACCGACATCTCGGAGAAGGAATATGACGACATGTTCAACGCCAACTCCAAGGCCAACTTCTTCTTCATCCAGGACGCGGCCAAGAACCTCGCCGACGGCGGCTGCATCATCTCCATCGTCACCAGTCTCCTCGGCGCCTTCACCGGATTCTACTCGACCTACCAGGGTTCCAAGGCTCCTGTTGAGTGGTTCACCAAGGCGGCTGCCAAGGAGTAAGTCGAGTGGACAAGGAAGGAGCTGACCCCAGGCTCATGCCCCGCGGTATCCGTGTCAATGCCATTGCGCCCGGTCCCATGGACACACCCTTCTTCTACCCGCAGGTGAGTCGCGTCAGCACAAAATATCGTCGGGTTGTAAGCTAACGCGGTGACAGGAGGAGAAAGAGGCTGTCGAGTTCCACAAGTCGCAGGCGCTCGGCGGCCGCCTCACGGACATCAAGGACATCGCCCCCCTCGTCGACTACCTCACGACGGACAAGTGGATCACCGGCCAGGTCCTGTTCTGTGAGTTCTCCAGCTGTGGCGGCGCTGACAGCAGCGAACGGCGGCTACACCACTCGCTAAACGTTGATTTCGTCTTTTCAGTGGCCTCAACGCTTTGTAGTTCAGCAGAAATGTCACAGTGGATGAATTAAGTAGTAGCTGAGCTGTGGTGCATGTGGTGGGAAGGTGGAGGCATACCGGGGATGACCGGATACGTCCGCATGCCGCACCTCCACCACGGCTTGATCGCCGCCAGCCTCCTGACATCACCCACTCACCCATTCCACCGCCATGTCCCGCGACCCGCCACCCGAGTCGCGATACTACCGCGATCGCGACCCGAAGGAGCGTCGCGCGACGTACTTCCCGAACCAGAAGCCGGAGGTGTACGGCGAGCCAGTGTACGAAGAGGAGGACTATGCCGACTGCGGTCACTACGCCGAGTACGTCGACTACTCGGACGCTGAGCCGGAGCACCATGTCTTCCCCGTCTACGAGAAGCCTTCCTCGTACTCGATTCCTGCTTCTCAGCCTGTTCCCGTCCCTCAGCCCATTGCGTGTCCCGAGAAGGCTGCGCTCGCTGCAGGGCTGCCGCTCCCGACGTTGACTGCTGAGCGCCGCCGCTCGCGCATCCCGCGGGCTCTCCGGACTGCCTTCCTCTGGTGCTTTGGCGCCCTGTCGCTGCTCGCATACATTGTCAGCAGCAGCTACAAGCCCTTCAGCCCGCTTCCCTCATCCTTCCCTCTCACGTCTCCCGCAATCCCTGCGTCTTCTTCCGACTGGCCGGCGCAGTTCAGCGTGCCTTCCCTCCCCGAGGACTATGTCAAGGAGTGTCACGATCTCCTCAAGCCGCCGAAGGGAACCTACACTGACCGCCTGGACAAGCTCGGGTCGAAGTTGAGCGACACGTACGCTTTCGTAACGGAGCCGGGGACGACGGCCGCGTACTACATCGGCGGCTTTGGTCCTGGATCCTGGTCCCGTTCGGAGCGACCCTTCCTTATCGCGGTCAACTCGACAGGCGACGTGACGATCCTGACTCCGCGCTTTGAGGAGGCGCGCGCACGACTCGAAGAGCTCCCGAAGGAGGTGCAGAAGCGCGCAACCTGGGTCGCATGGGACGAGAGCGAGAGCCCCTTCGTCGTGCTGTCGAAGCACCTCGGCCGGCCCAGCTGGGTATTGGACGGCGAGGTGCGCGCGTTCATCGCCGACGGACTGCTCCGCCTCGCGCCCCAGGGTCCCGAGGAGAGGAAGGAGGCCGACCGTATCCGCCACGCTGTCGTGGCGATCAGGGAGAGGAAGGACAAGCGCGAGATCGAGCTGTTGCGTTGCGCGAACCAGTTCACGCTGCATGCTATCCGCAAGACGCGGTCGCGCATGAAGCTCGGAATCACGGAGGGGCAGACGAGGAAGATTCTCTACGAGGAGATGAGGGCGACCGGTCTCAAGGACTACAGCGCCCTTGTTCTTTTCGGAGGTGAGTTACGGAAGTGCAAGAAGTAACTGACAACCAGAGAATGCAGCACTGCCGCACGGCTCTGGCACCGAAGCGAAACTTGGCAAGCACGACTTTGCGCTTATTGACGCTGGCGGGCGCTGGGGTGGCTATGTCGCGGACATCACTAGGGTGCGTAGCTGATAGTCTCTTCCCGCAGCTGACATCAGACGTTCTTCCTTCCCGACTCCGACATTCCCGATGAGCACCGCAGCGTATGGGAGATTGTGCGATCCGCGCAGCTTGCGCCGTCCAACTTCCTCCGCCTGACGACGCCAGAGGAGCCCGCCATGTTCTCGTGGCTCGACGACCGCGCGCGCGAGACGGTGAAGAAGGGCATGGCATACTTTGGCGTGCCGCCGCAGAAGGGCCGTGCGCCCGACTACACTGTCTTCACGCACCGGCTCGGCCACGGTATCGGCCTTGACGGGCACGAGAGCCCGTACGTCGTTCAAGGTCCCCTCGGCGAGCGTCCTGTCCTCACTGGCCACACGTTCAGCCAGGAGCCGGGCGTGTACATCCCCAAGGGCGGGGTGGGCGACAAGTCGGTGCAGGGCCTCGGGGTGCGCCTCGAGGACTGCGGCGTCGTATATGAGGACAAGGAGGGCCGGCTCCGGTTCGACTGGTTCACGGGCCCGGTCGACAAGTGGGGAGACGTGTGATGGAACGTGTGTGAGACGAGCGATGCATGGCCTATCAGATAAGTGTCCTTTGTGGCGTGCACACGACCTGCCAGCTGCCGAGTCGACCGAGTGCGAGCGTGAGCTCGTGTGTCCGCCCGGAGGTATGTAGATACGATGAGGTTGCGGGACTTTACACATGGGGTCGATTGGAGCACCTCACGCCCAGGGACAGTTTCGGCCGCCTTGGCATCGGGTCGTCGCGTCCGAATACACGAAAGCCGGCGTGCTCATTGGATCCTGGGTGCTCGAAATCGGTGAATTCACACTCCCGCTCCCAAAGTTACCGATGCCTCTGCTCGTTTATCCACGCCAGACGGCGCGGAGCTTGTGTTCCAGGCCGTCGAGGGCTGCTCGCTAGGCAGTGCTCCTGACGGCGTCTGACATGCCAAGACCAACAATCCGGAGTGATCGTTCACGTGCTGTACCCAAGCCCACCCACCTTTCGCCCGTTGCGGCTTTTTTGTGAAGCCTGAGCCTCTAGAGCTCTAGCCTGGGTTGGGTCGTCTGAGAGCAGCAGGGAGGGAAAAAAAGTTAGAGCGCTATGATCGCCAGAGCGTCAGAGACGGGGAACAGCGCTGCCTTAAAGCGACCAGGAGCCGCTGCTATCTGATACGCACTATCTGATAACACACACTGACTCAAAAGACCAAGCGGCCATGGCGACGACCCAAGACCGCATCGCGGTGCTCGCGCACCCGCACGAACTGGCCGAGCTCGAGCGTCCGCGCACGCACGCTTCCGTCGTCGACGTCGTTGTCTCGGGCGACTCAGACGACGCCAAGGACGAGAAGATCGACACGCTGTCCGTCGCGCGCTCCGACATCCCGCACCAGGTGACGGACACGCCCCTGCATCTGCGCCTGATTGCGCTTTCGATGATCTTATTCTTCACGACTGGCGCCGCCTTTGCCGAGTCGACGCTGGGCCCGCTGAAGAGCACGTTTGTCAAAGAGCTCAAGATCAACAATGCCCAGTTTGCGTCCATCTCGACTGCGAGCAATCTCGTCAACACTGTCCTGCCCCTGATCGGGGGCACGGTCATGGACTACTACGGGAGCATCTAGTGAGTCACCATCCTCCTCGTTCGTGCTGACAGTCTGTGGCGCGCTCGGCGCATGCTTCTTCACGGTGCTCGGGTCTGCGATCGCGTCCGGCGCAGCGAGTTCGAACAACTACACGCTGCTTGTGGGCGGGCGCATCGTGATGGGGCTGGGGAGCATTGTGCTGGAAATTTGCCAGTCGAAGCTGTACGCGCACTGGTTCAGCGGGTCGTGGCTCGCGACCGTGATTGCGCTGGACCTGGCGTGGAACAGTGTGACGGTCGTCATTGCGCGCGTGTCCGCTGTGCCGATGAGCAAGCTCGGCCCCAACGGGGGCTGGTACGGGTGGGCGCTCTGGATCCCGACCATAGTGTGTGCGGCATGCACGCTGCTCGTGATCGCGTATGTGATTTTCGAGCGCCGCTTCGTGCCCCCGCAATACAGGCCCATCACTGGTCGCGAAGTCGAGCAGAAACGCCGCGAAGCCGGGCTGGGCAAGACGACCATCCTCCAGCGCATGCGTACCAGTGTCCTGAATGTCCTGCGGTTGCCCGTCTTCTACCTCATGCTGGCTGGCACGCACCTGTTCCAAAACAGCGCGAGGACAGTGTATTCCGCCAACCTGACAGATATCCAGGAACGCACCCGGGGCACGACAGCGCTCACGGGGGGATACTACTCGTCCCTCCTCAATGTCATTGTCATCGTCGTCGTGCCCCTCCTCGGCATCTTCTTCGACAAGGTCGGCTGGCGCATGCCCTTCGTCTCGATCGGGGCCGCCATCTATGTCGTCGCGTTCGCGCTCATCGGCCTCACCAAAGTGAACGCCATTGCGCCAATCTTGCTCGCGTCTTTCGGTCTGTCACTCAATGTCCTGCCCTGGATCGCATCCTTCCCAATCCTGGTGCCCGACCCCACGCTGATTGGCACGGCGTACGGGCTCTTCTCGAGCCTCATCGCTTGCAACAATGTCATCCTCGAGGTCGCTTGTGGTGCTATCGTGAGTCCAGTTCTTCCCAAATATCTCGGCTTCGAAGAAAGACTCGAGCTGACTCCCGTAGCAAGACGCCACCCCCGGCCAGACGTACGACCGCGTCATCTACCTCCTGATTGCGATCAAGGCGTGGCAGGTGCTCGAGGGCCCCGTATTTGACTGGCTTGACGGCAAGATGCTCGGCCACACACTGCGTATGTCCGAGAAGCAGCGATTGCACTTTGACGAAGAGTGCGAGGAGACGGGCCGCGTGCTGCCTGGTCTGAAGCGGTGCCGGCCCGTCACGATCATCGTCGCGTGCCAGTACGTCTCGATGGTCATCATTTCGTGGGTGCTGTTCTTCATTTACTCCATGTAAGCTTGTACGATCTAGGATGCAGACTTTAGAGCTTTCCCATGAGTGAGCGTAATCAGTGAAAAGACTTAGGAGTGATCGAGAGTGATGCTGCGGGTCCTCCCATGTGGTCAAAATATGCATCTATGTGAGTAAGGATTAGGGAGCAAAGTGCTTCAGGCTCCAGAGGAGCACGTGGCCCTTGCTGTTGCCGACCGACATGTACTCGCCGTTCGGGGAGAAGTTGACCGTGCTGACGCGGCCGAGGGGCGTGGCCGCCGTCGGCCAGTTCGAGAACGCAGTGCCCGAGGGCAGGTGGTACAGCTTGAGGGCGTCCTTCTTCTGCGCACTCGCCGTCGCGAGCAGCTCGCCACTGGGGTGGAACGAGATGTCGCTGATCGGCGTCGTGAGGTGCTCGAGCGACTTCCACGACTCGATCGGGCCCTTGGCGCCGCCGAGGGTGCCGTTCTGGTACAGATTGACGATACCCGTGCTCGATCTGTTTGTTAGCTTTGTCAAGGATCTTGAAAGCTCACCCAATGGCAGAGAAGTCGCTGCCGCGGCGCATGAGCAGGCCACCGTACGCCCGGTCGTCCTTCCACTGGCGCACGACCTTGCGCTCCGCGACGTCCCAGACCTCGACCTCGTCGCCGCTACGTCCACCGAGCACGCTGAGCGTCTTTCCGTCCGGGCTCCAGACCAGGTCCTGGATCGCACCTCCGCGACCGCTCTTCAGCTCCCCAACGACGACACCAGTGCTTCCCGCGCTTCCCCACTCAATCAGGCTGACGCAGCCTCTTCGTCCTGCAACGGCGAGGATAGTTCCGTCGGGAGAGAAGGCGTGCTTGTCGAGCGCATTCGGGCTTGTCGGTGTCGGCGTAGAACCGAAGAGGTTGCGGGGCGAGCGAATGCACGTCTGCGTCGCGAGGTCATAGGTGTAGTAGAAGGGGCGGTTTCCGGTCAGCAGAAGGGCAGATCCAGAGGGATGGAAGGTCGCGCGCTTGAGGGGAAGAGAGGGGATGTGGAGGGTGACGAGGGGAGCGTTCGTGTGGCCGTCAATGTTGAAGAGACGCACGCGCCTGTCTCCACCGGCGACAGCCATGACGGCAAACTTCGTGCTCGGGTGCCAGGCAACATCGACGACACCGGCGCCGGCGTCCGACGCCTTCTTCTTGCCGGTCGTGGGGTTCTGCTCGTTGGCGTTCACTAGGCGCTGAATGTCGATATAGCTCGGCGCCAGCGCCTCTCGTCGCTCGTTGGCGAGGAAGGATTCGGTCGAGCTGAGCAGCTGCTGGATCGTCGATGTCCGCGTGTCTACTCGTCGAGAAGCCCACTCGGGCTTGGGATGCAGACGCTCAAACCTGGGGTCAGTTCAACACCGCTGCAGTTGCAACTCACTGTTCCCGCAGCTTCACCTGAAGCTCTCCGCCGGTAACCTGGTCGATGGGGTTCTTCCCTCGCCCCAGTTTCCGCAGCCTCTTCTTCTCCTGCACAGACACCGTCATCTGGTCATCGGCCGGGTCGTGCCAGACGGGCCCCGCGACGGATTTCGGCGGCGCCGTGTCCAGGATCTCGGGGAACTCAAAGCTAGGCTCCAGGTCGTCCGAGACGTCTGATCCGTCGCTCTCGTCGCCGCCATCGACAAACGACGGCACCTCAAACGTCGGCGCGTCTACCGTGAACAGCTGCATGTCAGCTCAGCATCTGGAGAGGGAAGCTTACCTCCGAATCCTGCATCCATCCCATGCCCGTGTCTTCCTCGTCGTCATAGTTTCTCCGCTTGCTTGTCTTCTTGGACGACTTCTTCGTGCCGAACAGCTGCGCCTCGAGGTCGGCCTCCTCCTCGAGATCGTCCTTTGCTCTCTTCTTCGTCTTGAGCGGCTTCGCGGCGTGGGACGGCATGGCTGGGGCGCGTGTGCTGTGGGTGTTGTTGCAGGCGTCGCCGCCATCGACAAACGACGGCACCTCAAACGTCGGCGCGTCTACCGTGAACAGCTGCATGTCAGCTCAGCATCTGGAGAGGGAAGCTTACCTCCGAATCCTGCATCCATCCCATGCCCGTGTCTTCCTCGTCGTCATGTTTGCTCCGCTTGCTTGTCTTCTTGGACGACTTCTTCGTGCCGAACAGCTGCGCCTCGAGGTCGGCCTCCTCCTCGAGATCGTCCTTTGCTCTCTTCTTCGTCTTGAGCGGCTTCGCGGCGTGGGACGGCATGGCTGGGGCGCGTGTGCTGTGGGTGTTGTTGCAGGTTGCAAGAAGTTCTGAAATTGTTGCAGTGACCTGGGAGCCCCGGACGGAATCAAAATTTCCATTGCTCATCGATGTCTAGCGGAGGTCGCACTCTACGGTGAAGATGGAAGTTACATGTGCTCAGTCGCTGTTCACGGTGATGCATACGTCGGACGGCAAGGTAAGAGATGGACTATTGAATGTGAGACTACAGCTTATCGCCTCGCGAAGCTTGGGCTACTTGCTTCGAAGCCGACACTTGACGTTGGGGAGTGGAGGGACGTTCCGTCCGCGCTTGGCGCTGGCTGTCCTGGTAGGGAGTCCCGCGGCGACCTGGAGTCAGACTCCACCAGACATGAAGACCCACAGATATAGCAGACCTGGTCGGCATACTCGGTCCAGATCTTCCCGCAGACCCAGCACGGGCGATTGACGAGCGGCATGGTCTCGCCGGTACGACTTGGGTGTCGGAGTGCCTGATGGCTCACGGTATGGCGAGTGATCTGGTGGGGTGACACGGGTGGATGAGGGTCAGAGACCATATCGGAACTCGTGGGGAGATGATATACCTTGTTGGAATGGGACTGACGAGCCTGAGACATAGGCTCATCGCCTCTGAGCACACCGCGCCCTTGTCTGCGCATACACAGGAGGACTGCGATCGGTGTCCCTCAGCCCATGAAGGATGTGTACCGGGTGATTGGGAGGATGCTACGCCCTGGTGGCGAGGTACGTCTCCATCTTGTCAAAGAAGAGCAAGGTGCGGATTGCCTCGTCGCCGAGTTCCGGACACCTGGCCCGGCACACCTGTAAGTCCTCGTCGACGTTCTCCTCCTCCCTGCTGGGCAGATCCTCGCCCGTTCCGCCTCTGCGATGCTCTGCGAGCCACCTGCAGAACGTCTCAGCCACGTCGTCGTCGTACTTCATCTTCTTCTGCCGATTGCTCAAAGGCGGAACCATCCCAGTACGCCGAACGAGGCCGCCATGTTCCCACTGCTCCACGAGGCGGGCGTACGCCCTTCCTGCTAGAGATGCGGGCGGGGCAGAACCGAGCCAAGCGAAGAGCGGCTCCATCCTCGCTATCTCTGCTGCTGTTCCTGTCCCTACTCCGTCGGTTGTGGGCGATGTGACAGAGGTGTTGTGAAAGGTGTGCGGATCGTAAGGCTTCAATCCGAGCCAGGCGCAGAGCTGAGCAGGCGAAGTCGTGAGTTCGATTTCCAGCCGACGTTTCTGCGGCCCTTGGCATAAGAATCCCAGATGCGTCGCTTGCACGCTCATCCTGCCCCCTGCCGCGGTGCGGCAGAGGTGCTTGAGCAGCTGCGGAGCCTGGCCGTATGTCATTTCCATCTGCGCCCAGGCCAGTGAGCGAGGCGGGACGAGGATGAGGTCGACTTGGTGGAACTCGTCGGGATCGGGGGGTGGGACGGATGGCAAGGCGATCGAGAGCGGTACGGCGACACTAACGACCCGCCCGAACCGGGTCCACATCGTCCCGCCCATCCTCCTGCAGAGCTCTGAGCATACGCTGTCCACATCTCCTAAGCTTTCCAGTTGCGCGATATCCGTGTAGCTCGCCGCTGGCTTGCCCTTGCTGTCTCCCTCGAAGTCGGCCAGGGACGAGGAGACAAGCACGTCGACGTCTCCGTGCTCTTCTTTCGGCAACGGGGGAGGAACGGCGAGCTCCAGCCCACTCAGCGCCTGCGTGATGTGCGCGAGGAGCCGGTCGTACGCCCATGGTATGAGGGGAACGGCGGGCGTGCCGAAGGCGTTACCGCCCATGTTCCTTTGCCTCACTGGCCCAGTCTTAAGAGTTGCCTTGGCGCTTCGACTGTGTCTCTGCTTTGAGTTTGTTCCTGCTTAGATTGTGATGGCAAGGGACGCCTGCCGATGCGGAGGTCTCCGGCGGAGGATGTGAGTAGTGATGAGGCGAAGAAGTCAATTCGGTAAGTCAAGTGGCAAATCGTCCAAAGTATCCTGATCCCGCTCTTCGACTCGGAATAAGGGCAGGATCCAGTCAATGCATGCAGCGTATGCAACGCACATGCAGCGCAAATACGACACGTCCATCCTCCAGATCCCCCCTCCCTATCATGAAGCCTCCTATGCACATCCTGTCACAAACTACGTTTCCAGAGTGGCGAGATACGTATCCACCTTCCCAAAGAACCGTACCGCGCTCAGCTCCCCATCGCTCTCTGCCTCCTTCCCATCCTTTCCATCCTCCTCCCCCAACTCCCGTCCATAGCGTCCAGCAAGCCATGCGCAAAACCCATCCACGACCCGATCCTCTCTAGCCAGTTTCTGCTGTCGCTTGCTCCCGGGATTGCCCATGCCGGCAACTTGGCGGGGGAGCGTGCCCCGCTTCCACTGCTGGATCAACTTGGCGTATCCTTTCCGCGCGAGACTTCCTTGCGGGGCGGAGCCGAGCCATGCGAAGAGACGTTCCATGCCTCCCTCCCTCTCCTTCTGCTCCTTATTTGACATCGTGGCCTCCGCTGAAGGCGTGTGGGGGTTGGGGTCGTGGAATCGACTTGGGTCATAAGCGCCGATGCCTAGCCAATCGCACAACTGGACGGGATCAACACACAGCTCAATCTCCCTCCTCGGCTTGAAGGCGGGTTGGGGCGTGTTGTATCCCAGATAAGTATCGTGCAGTCTGAGCCGAGACGTTCCCGCAGCAGCGCGGGTGAGGACTTTCAGCAGCTGCCTCGTCTGTCCGTACGTCATGCTCATTTGGGCCCAGAGGAGGGATCGGCTGGGGATGAGGATTAGGTCGATTTGGTGGAAAGCGGCGTCTGAGGCGTCTGCTTTGCTTGCGTCGTTTGTGGTGCTTGTGTCGCTTGCGTTGCATGCGTTGCTTGCGAAGAGAGATGAAGAAGTTGGGGGTGGAGACGAGGTGAGGGCCAGCGGCACAGCCACACTGACGATGCGCCCGTTGCGACTCCACCTTCCGCCTCCGAGCCTCGCACACAGCGCCGCACACACGCCGTCCACGTCCCCCTTCTCCTCCAACTGGCCCAGGTTCCCCACCACTGTAGGCCCTCCCACCGCACGTCCCTTCAATCCCGTGAGCGATGTCGAGACGAGAACATCCACGTCACCGTGTGATTCCTTCGCTAGTGAGGGTGGGATCGCAATGTCGCTTTCTGTCAATGAGGTCGTGATGTGAGCGCAGAGGGTGGCGAAGGCGGCGGGCGACGGGCGCGCCGCTGGGATGCCGAAGGCGTCGCCTCCCATTTCTTCTTCTTTGACCCCTCTCTCAGAGGGTTATGCAAGGCGCAAAGCGCGTGGTGACCAGGAACAATAGCTGATGTGAGTTTGATGGTGAGTAGAGCAAAACCAAGATTGTTCTTGTCCTGCTTCGCGGACTTTCTGCACGTGAGAACTAGACTTCGCGCATCGTGTTTCAAGTCCGCCCTTCTTGGCCATCCTTCCACCTCGCCCCATACGCGCCGTTTCACTCACTCACTGTAGCGCTCTCGTCCAGCACTCGGCAGCGCTGTATCTGTACATATGCATGCGGACCTACAAGAATACACTCATTACTGCGGGCGCGGGGGGAACCCGGGCGGCATGTTGGGCGGCGGGCGGAAGCCGGGGGGCGGCATTCTGCTTGTCAGCTTGAAAGCGAGGGTACAGGAAGCTGATGCTGTACGGCGCATGTGCGTCCGACACCAGGACGCCTGACGGCGTCCACTGTGTGTACTTACCCAGGGGGCATTCCCGGCGGGAGACCGCCGGCGGGCGGGAATCCAGGCGGCATACCGGCAGGCATTCCGGGGGGGAACCCGGTCGTCCACGTCCAGCGCCGGCAGCACGGCCGGGGCCGGGGGCGATGCCCGGTCCGTCGGCGGCGGCGGGGGGCGGACCCTCAACGGAGACAGAGACGATGGTCTCGCCGCGGAGAATGACGAGGCCAAGCGTGCGCTTCTGCTGCACCGTCGGGGCGGGCTCGCCGGCCGGCGTCGTCGCGCTCTTCTTCCCTTTCACGGTGCGGAACTCCTCGCACTCGGCAAGCACAAAGTTCATGTGCTTGTCGTACGCCAGCATCTGGCCTACGAGCTGCCGTCCGTCGTTCAGCGTCACCTTCAGACGGTAGTGGACCAGCGTCGTCATGCGCGAGTGCTTCGCCTTGGGGGGAGGCTGATGTCAGCTACGGTCAAGGCAGAATGAGAGCTTTGTCGAGGCGAGGTATTTGCCCTTGGCATAGCAGGAGGAACGCTTGAAGGAAAACACTGGGCGGCAGATGTCTAAGTCGAAGTTTGTTGTTGACATCATACCCTCCTGTTGTGGAGGACCGAGACCGGCGCATCCACAGCACGCAGCCTCGTTCCAATGTCGCAGTATCCTCCAGAAGTCCTTCTAGTCCCGTTTGCTATTCCAATGACCCTTCCTCGCCTTCGAGCAGCTTTGTTGTGACGGAGACACCTACCATTTTGTCTAGTTTACTCTATTGTCGACTTGATCGTAGATTTATACGTTCACTTTTCGCTGCGGGGCTGCGATTCGGATCCTTTCGAATTGCGCGCGGTCGGGCGGTCGATACGCCGGAAGAAGCGGCGGATGGAATAAGTCGCTGGCGGTGCGCGACGGGGATGGGTGGTGGTGGTGAGCGAGCTGGTCGTGATGGTGGCTGCTCGCGAGCGCGTTGAGCCAACATCTTGCCTCAATCGATCAGCCTACGGTGGCGGGGTTACGGGGTTATACACGCGTGGCAGGTCACGTGGTCTGCACTCAACTACCGACAGGTAAAGATAACGCTGTGAAGGCCGTATGCATTGTATGCATGTAAAAGAGGCTCTGCAGGTGGCATGCATGGGCAGCATGTGTGGACAACGATGCACAGGTCGTCAAAACCAAAAGGGCGCTCGGACGAGCTCCCGCTAACGCACGACACACTCACGTACAAGCCAAATACATACGATTCATCCTGTATTGCCTATCGAAAGAGAATGTATGATACAACGATGGTTCATCAAAGAGGGGGTTGTCTCGAGCCGAGTGAAAGGGATGGTGACGGCAGTGCGGTGCAAGGGACACGGGGCGCGGGGTCGGGGGTCCAACAAGAATCAGATTTGTTCTAGTAGTTTTGGAGATGAGGATGGAAGCGAATGTCCTGGTTTGGTCTGATGCGTCTATTTCCTTGCCGCGCGCCCGTTCGTGCTGTAGCTAGCGTTGCGGTACGTCTCGAGACCCTTCTGCGCGACGCTCCGGCCGATGCGCGAGTTGTGCCACGTCCATGTCGAGTCGCGCTCCGTTACGAACGGGTCGGACAACAGCTCGGCGGCCGTCGGGCGTCCCTTCGACTCCCAGCACAGGCACTTGCTGTACAGGAACTGTACGGCCGTCGGCGACATCGTCTCGAGGATCTCGGGCGGAATACTCGGTGTGTCGTGACCCAGGGTTGAGGCGTACATGACGGGCAGCATCTGCATTGTGCCCCACGGCCGCTGGCCTGTCCACATCTCAACGACAACGCAACCAAGCGACCAAATGTCCGCCTTGGCGCTGTAGGTGTTGTCCTCGCGCCCCGATCCGCTGGAGCTCCTGCCGGAGCCTCGGCTGGCATCTCGCGACTGGTCCTTCATCATAACCTCGGGCGCCATCCAGAAGACGGAGCCCTGCATCGAGGTGTTGAGGTTGGACTCGTACGCGTTCTCAGAAGTGCGCTTCGAAATGCCGAAGTCGGAGATTTTGCACACGCCGTTGGCGTCGACGAGAATGTTGTCGCTCTTCAGATCGCGGTGCTGCACGTTGTTGCTGTGCAAATACTCGAGGCCCTGCAGAATCTGTCCGGTAAAGAACTTGATGAGGTTCTCCTCGAAGCGGCCGTGATCGGGCGTGCGGTAGATCGATCCGATCGTGCCTCCGGGAACGTACTCGAGGAAAATCGACAGGTACTTGGTGCCCTCCTCGAAGCCGAGGTACGCGACGACGTTGGGGTGATACAGGTTCTGCAGCAGACCCTGCTCCTTGCGCAGCGCCTCCACCATGGTCTGGTGCCGGTTGTCATTCTTGTCCCGCTCCGTTCGCGGAATCTCGACCTGCTTGACAGCCATAACGTCTCCGGTCGTGACGTTGAGCGCGTGGTACACGCGGCCATAGGATCCTCGTCCGATCAGTCCACCCTTGACCCAGTTGAGCGTCTGCGGCTTGCCGTCGCCGCTCGGTGACTCGGGGATCGTCGCTGGTAAGATCTCCGACATGCGCGACGGCGTGACTTCGACGACGCGGTGTCCCCACATGCTCGACGAGCGCTTGATCCGCCGCTCCTCGGCCTGGTTCGCGAGAATGACCTGGTCATGGTCGACCTGGGCATCGCGCTCCCTGTTCCGCTGCAGCGACTTCTTTTTGTGCTCGGCGACGTTTCGGATCGACTTGCGGTTCTCGGCCCGGTTGAAGGCACCACCGATCGCCGCGGTCGCGGCAGAGATTGCGCCTCGAACGGGGTTAACACGCTGCGGTTCGTCGCGGGCAGAGCTCGAGCCGGAGCGCCCGCTCATCGCATGCACAGCGGCCGAGACCATCTCGGGGGTCTCGGGCCGACGCTGCATCTCGAACGTGTTCCGCGGCGACTCCGAGTTTGGCGTGCTGGGCGTGGAGGAGACGACAGGGTCGACGATGGGCTTGTCGAGGTCGATCTTTGGGAAGAAGTCCTGGAGGTTGTCGTAGAGCTGCTCGGGGTCAGGACGCCAGCCGCCCTTTCTGAGTGCGTTGACAGATCGCTGGCGCCACTCGCGTCCTTCCTCGTCATTGTTGCTCTCCGAGTCGGAGCTGTCAGCAGAGTACTGCGCCGGCATGGGTGAGCGGTTGCGCGCCGGTGCTCGCGTGGTGTTGACAGTCAACTGCGGGCGTGTGGCGGGCACGAAGAGCGTAGCCTCATCAGGGGACGACAGCACCGACTGCGGGTTGCGGGTAGCACCGTTGTGGTGGCCGATCATATTGTCCAGACGATGCTGCCAGTCCTCGGGGCGTGCTGTGCCCTCGCTCGGCATGATCGTCGCCGCGTCCGAAGTGACGGTTCCGCTTGCCGACACGCTGTCAGAGAGCTCAATCTCGCGCCCGTAGTGATCGCTCGAGTACATCCGCCTGGGCGTAACATCATGACGAGGGACGCGGGGTCGCGGGTCAGATCCGGCTCGCGGCGGGAAGTAGCTGCCTTGATGGGTCTGGCCATTGACAGGAGGGCTGGTCTGCGCTTCGCTAGGTCTGCGCACACTTGAGGCATCCGGCGATGTACTGATCGGGGGCGACGGGTCAGGCCACGATGGATGCGGTGACGGGAACTCGACACTGATCGGGGTCGATCCAGAGTTGTGCCTCGCAGATGGGGCAGTCGTCGGTCCGTAGGTCGCATACCGACCTTGGCGACTGGTGGCGCGCGGGTCGGTAGGCTGGGGCACGGATGCGGCATGATGAGCATATGGCGGCATGTTGTTCGACGTTCGGCGCACGCCGGCTTCGTTGACGTGTGGCGTCTGAGCAACCGCGGCCTCATACGACGGGGCACGACCATAGATGTGACCGTTCTGCTCTGGCGGAGACGACGGCGTGTACGGAGGCACCCATGGCCGCTCCGCCTGCGAGTCTGACGGTCGCCGCGCATCGTACGGGATCGGCGCAGATGGGCCCGGCAGGGAGTGGTAGTCTCCCGGGGTAGCCATTTGGTTCTGATACATGTGCCGACGCATCTGGCGCTCGATGGCAACAGAGTGGGCGCGGTCCGCCTCGTTGTCGCGCGACAGACTCGTCCGACGCTCTTCCTCCAGCTGCCGCTGTTCCTCCAGCATACGCTCGTGCCGCTGCTCCTCCAGCATGCGCTCGTGTCGCTGCTCCTCTAGTAATCGCTCCTGCTGCTGCAATCGAACCTGACGGGTCAGTTAAGTGCTTCGATCTCCAAACTTACAGCTTCAGCAGCATCAGCTGCAACCTGGTCAAACTCGGACTGGCGGCGTTCCTGCTCCTGTTGCCAGTGCTCCCTTTCCGTCTGCTGCGTTCTGAGGGCGAGCTCAGCATCTGCCAGTTCTTGCTCCTGCCTGCGGGTGACGACCTGCTGCTCCTCCTGCGCAAGTGCGATGACGAGAGCTTTCGTCTCCTCGTCCATTGCATCGAGCGTGGCTCGGTCGAGACCCGGAATGTTCGGAATGTCGAGGCTGGTGGAAGCAGTCGAGTACGATCTTGAGGGAGACGCCGAGCCACTGGGACCAGCGTGGTCGCTGGGGAACGCCGTGACCGCTGGCGGGGGCTGGGGAGTCGACGAGGTGCTGGCGCGGATGGTCGCTCCCATGTCTCGTGATTCGTTTGCGGGGTAAGCAGGTAACGTCATGCCATACTCGTCGTCGTGCGGATCCCGCGTCAAGTCAGGTGTCGAGACGGATCCGACTCTCACGGGCGCCGCACCCAAGCTCGAGTTTGTGTGCAGTGAGGGGCGCGACACATTGCTGCCGATGGGGGAGGCCGAGCTCGTGGACAGCGTTGGCTGACGCATACCCCGTGTACCGTAGAACGGCAGTTCTTCAGCATCGCTCATGCTGTGGAAGCTGCCCTGGCGCCGATCCATCGAGGCACCACTGGCTGAGCTGAGACTTCCGTCCTTGGAGTGGCCGCTCGAGTGCGGATCCGGAGTGTAAGGAGGAGCCGGCATGTCTGTGACGATCGCTGGTGGGCCCCGAGTGGAGTACTCTGTCGACGCAGACGGTGGCGGGACCATTGACGACGACGATCGCGGGGCGCCAGTCTGGACGACCAGGAACTTGAGGGAAGCCTGCGAATCGCCCAGGCTCTGGCACAAGTGTAGAAGGCTCGGGTTCGCGATCGGCGTGGGTTCGGGGGACTCGCCGATGCTCGTTCGGAACAGCGACAACGTCGGGTAGTCATCATCTCGGAAACGAAGCTGGTACAAGTTAGCGAACACAATAATATAGAATAACCCACCTTGGAGAAGATGCGTTCCCGAATGGCTTCCGCCGTGTGAACCCCTGTGATGTCAACAATGGAGAACTGCTCGTTGTCTGTTGTGACTTGAAGCAGCACTTTGAACATTGAGTTTGACCTTTGTCGTCGGTCAGGGACATGCAGCGCGTCGTCGGGGCTGGATACTCGAGTGAGGGAAGGCCCTGCAGGCGTGGGCGGGGTGGGGGGGAATAAGTGGGGAGGGTGGAAGTGGCCGGGGTGATTGCTGGGTGACGATCCATTGGCGTCGACGAGAATAGATCGGAGAACGAAGCTGGTACAAGTTAGCGAACACAATAATATAGAATAACCCACCTTGGAGAAGATGCGTTCCCGAATGGCTTCCGCCGTGTGAACCCCTGTGATGTCAACAATGGAGAACTGCTCGTTGTCTGTTGTGACTTGAAGCAGCACTTTGAACATTGAGTTTGACCTTTGTCGTCGGTCAGGGACATGCAGCGCGTCGTCGGGGCTGGATACTCGAGTGAGGGAAGGCCCTGCAGGCGTGGGCGGGGTGGGGGGGAATAAGTGGGGAGGGTGGAAGTGGCCGGGGTGATTGCTGGGTGACGATCCATGCAGCTGGTTCAGTTGCCCTGCGGTCGGGGACGGCACGGACTGCGCTTTCATGGGGGGCAGCGGTGGCAACGCCCGGTTCGGCGATCCGGGTTGCTCGCGATAGA
This sequence comes from Trichosporon asahii var. asahii CBS 2479, assembly GCF_000293215.1. Classification (NCBI taxonomy): domain Eukaryota; kingdom Fungi; phylum Basidiomycota; class Tremellomycetes; order Trichosporonales; family Trichosporonaceae; genus Trichosporon; species Trichosporon asahii. Next base: position 1,079,753 of record NW_014040915.1, read on the forward strand.
TGCTGTTTACCCGTGCGTCGCCAATGGTGCCGCGCTCGCGCTCCATCGTCGGGGTGGTGAACGCTCTTGGCTTCTGGCTAAAGTCGCGATGACGTTCTGGTTGCGGTGGGGGCTGGGGGGGCATCGGTCGCGAACTGGAAGCGGAGGATGGGGCGTGACCCGTCGATCCGTTGCAGGTGCTGTTCTGGCTGAGCGAGGAAGCCATCTCATGCCCGGACGGCGAGGGCAGAGGGAAAGCTGATAACAACGGTGAACCCAGAGGACCAAGAGAGAGTATGGGGTTCGACGCACCGACATGGTGAGGGTTAGAAGAGCTGGGTCTGGTATTTGGCGCGTTCAAGATCGGTAGTGGTCGTGATGTCGTGTTCATCGTCGGCGGCGCACCGGGAGATACAGAGGACGATGCAGATGGGAGTGAATTTGAACCAGTCGACCCAGACTGCTGGGGAGGGATCGGTGGCAGGGGAGTCGCGGCGCTTGCGTTCCGGCCAATCGTACCTGCCTGCCCTACAGGAGACGCATGAGGCGAACTGTGCTGTGGGCTGTTCCGTGTTGTTGGAGAACTTGACCGAAAACTTCGTTGCGGCGAAACCTGGTGAGTGCTTCCACCACTGCTGTGACTCGGGGCAGCAGCGTTTGTCTGGCTGCTGGGTGTCCCATTTACAGCAGAGTCGTCCTCGTCCGATGAATCTGGGTTTGCGATGAAAAGCCCAGCGTTCAAAGGTTGCCGCCGCCGAGCACCTAGCGGTCGTGACCGAAGGGATCCCGGGGCAGTCGGGCCCAGCGCACCTGGCGGTAAGCTGGCGGAGGGCGACTGGAGCCCCTGGGTGGAGACAGTCAGTGTCGGAGGTCTATTCTTCATGGCTAGACATTCGGCCAGGTCACAGGTGAGCGGAAGAGGTGGGGGTTCGGAGGGGTGACGTTCGGTCGGAGGGAAGGTTGTTCAGGGCGGAGGCAGCGATCGGATCAGGCAACCCAGAGAAGGTGGCGACAGCGCAGTACTGGGGGTGCGGGCGGTCTAGCAGCGATATCCGGATCGAGGGAGCAAGATTAGAGAACGGCTCGAGTCGCTCAGACAGAAACGCAGCCGATGGTGAACCTCGCCGGCCTAGGGCCAGCGCGTCCTGCGGCTTCGGACAGTCTCTTCAGCACAAGTCTCGGCAACGACAGGTTCGGCAGACACGGCGCTCGCACGCGGTCACACAAGCTACTGCCGGCGGGAGGCTGCACTCGGTGTAAAGGCTAGACGTCAGGCGGGTGCAGGCTTCGGCGGTGGGAGGTTGAGTCGCTGAGTGCTTAAGGGTGACGGTTAGAGTTTGGGTGGTCGAGGAAGAAAACGGAGGGAGGCGAGACGAGCGAGGGAAGGCTGTCGCGTCGGGGGGAGAGGCGGGGATGAGGGGTGTGCCGGTGGTGAGAGCGATGGGAGAGATGACGAGGGTTGGACAGGAGCGTGGGTGTGTGTGTTGTGGGATGGGATGATGTGTGTGTGTGGTTGAATGACAGTGGACGATGTGATGCAGTTCGAGTGGTGTGCAGGATGGAATGGATAGGGGTTGCAGGGATGTCGGCGACGCAGGGTGACGACGGTGTCGACGGTCAGGATCTCCTGGCTGGGTGCAGCTGGGTGGTAGACTGGCTGGCTGGCTGGCTGGCTGGTAGGTTGGCTGCAGGCTGGGCTGGACCACTGGCCACTGGGCGGGGGCTGCAGGCTGCAGGGGCAGGGCACGACAGGATGACAGGCGTGGTAGTGCACTGACCAGCACGCCCAGCACAGCGGCCAAGCCTGATCTTATCCGCCCCACCCCCATAGTACCACGACCCGCAGTCAAGTCCATTTCGGGTGAGTCCAGTACAAGCCGAGTACACCGTAGACCAGCAAATGAGCAGCCTCGCAGAGTCCTCCTGCAGCGTCTGCAGGTGCGTAATGCGTGCCTCGCCCCTCACTCTACAGCTCCACAAACACCTCCCCGCTCGCCTCTGAGTGCAGAGAAGCGCAAAACAAGAGACCCATGTCAGGTTCTCTCCGTCGGTATAACCAGCTGCTGAGTAGGCCCAAAGAGGCGGGCATTGCGTCCATCCCAGAAACTTAGTACAGCTGCAGCAGCTGTAGCGAACGGGAGTCAAGCAAAGGTGGTGACCTTCCTTCTCGAGCGTAATCTCGCAATCGCGCAGGTAACGAGAACGGCCCGTCAAGCTCCATGATCCGGCAACTACGAGAGCAAGGTGGCGAGACGGCTACATGAGCGCTGGCAGAGAGATGCTCGATCAGTCATGTTCAGAAAGGCAGCGGCATGGCGGCAACGGGCAGCGGCCAAGCGGCGGCGGAAGCGCGGTGCGGGCATCACTGCATGTTCGTTCAGTTCCTGCCCGCTGCGCTGTGGGCAGCCTATGACCTTTGAGGTGGCAGCTCTGTGTGGAAAGGGGAGCGACGTGGCGTCTGTCGACGGAAGACGTGCACTAAGAGGCAAGCGGAGCAGGACGGAAGTTGGCCTGTACATCCAGCGCAGCCGGTAGTGAACTTCAGCAGAACCGGGGCCCAAGACAGCGGCGTGGAGAGCAATTCAGTGATCAGCGGGCGGTGCTGATCGCGGAATGGTCATGTCCATGGTCATCCTTTGTTAATCTGCGGTGCAGAATGGCTCCAGCGAAGACGCGGTCATGAATCGACAAGAGCGGATGGTTAATGGATCGGCGGGCGGTGCAACATGAATATGGTCGAACATTGCATGGCATGCAATGCGCACCGTTGTACGCGCATCGCCCGGCTTCTCTCGTGCATGTCGCATGTCGCGCGTTTCGACAGGTGAGTCAAAGAGATCGACGGGTGCATCGCCTCAACCCCCGCGTTCCGTGATATTCATGACGATCTCGGTTTTGGTGTCTGGGCTTCTGGGCCTCTGGGGCGCGTTCCAGTAAACCCGCCTCGATGGACGGCGGCACAGCCTCCGAACAATCCGAGACGTCATTTAATCGAGCATGAGCCAGGTCTGTCTCTGAGCTGGCTGGGGGTTATCACAAGGTTAGCTCGTGCATAGCCTGGCATAGGCATATCGGCGGGCTATGCGCACAGCTGCAGCTGCTCTCTCACACTTCACAACAGCATGGTTGACCACTGTAGGCTCACCGGCGTGACTACCTCTCTTACGCAACGCCAACCTTACAGCCTTACATCAGAGGGTCCGGCAAACAGCTCTGGGTGCCGGACATTCCGGGCCCATACCCGACTAACTCTCGCAGCCACCCACAACCGTACAGTGTCAGCTGCCCATCTGCTGCGACCATGGGACTCGGTGCTGCGCGATGAGCCGGCTGCGTTTCTCTTGCGCTCAGTCGGCACGCAACGAGCATCCGCATCCGCAGCAGACTCCCAGCCTTGAGCGAGAGCGCAGCTGCTCTACTGCGCTTCAAGCAAAGGTACGCCGGCGAGTCGTAACGTACCTCTCTATTCCTCCTCCGAATACCGAGCGCATCAGAGCAGCTCCATGCATCACATCGAAAGAGGTGGGGAGGCACGCATGCCCGTCTCGCATCTTGCACTTCGTCTACCTCGCTAGGCTCACGTTACTTCGTCTGCAGCGGGCGAGCGACTGCGCGCAGACTGCGCAGGATACAGGTGGAAGTACGCAAGTCCCAAGCTGGCCAAGCTCTTCCCCGCCCTTGCTTGCTCTTCGCGTTCCCGGCTCCGACGCCCAACGCGCCGTTTTGCACTTGACTCTCGCGTGCCCGCTTTTTGCGCACTTTGGCGCACTTTCGCGCGAAGGCCTAAACTTTGTTCTTCTCGCGGTCGATGGCATCTATATCTAGAAAGTACAACAGAGTAGAGCCCTGCACGCCCTGCAGGCTACAGGAAGCGGACACCGTCGCCCTCGCCGGCGGCGGCGCGGATGATTTGTGCCTTCCCTCGCCGCACCAGCGTATCGAGCGCACGCCGCAGGAGTGGTTCGGGGAGCTCGCGGAATTCTGTTGTCAGCTGTTGCTACGCCTAGAAGCTGTAGAGCCAGCGAGTGGGTATGACGACAGAGTTTGCGGAAGGGACGATGAGGCGCTGCTCTGATCGCGGTCTGGACTGGCGATAATATTGGAGCAAGCACTAGCGCAGGTGCGATCAATGCACGGGTGCCATGGGCGTGCCTTAACTACCCAACCTTCTCATTTAATTGCCCAGCCGTAGCCCGGTGAGCTGGTTCAGGCAGGCGGGCATGACGAGACCGCCGTTCGCGTGGAGGTGTACGACCTCTACCACACGAGACACACACGACAGCTGCGTGTGACAGACACCAGAGGAACGGGGGCACACGGCTGTCTCGGCAGAGACGTCCCTCGCCGAATATGCAGAGGTACAAACGGGATGGGGAAACAGCGACTCACCAGTCGTGTGGGCCAGGTCGCCGTCGACAATCTCGTAAAAGGTCATGATCGTGTTCAAGAACCCGTTGTCCGAAACCTAGATCGCGTGTCAGCGCTCATTTCGGGTACACGGGAGAACGCATAAACGCGATCGAGCTGTCGTTCCGGCGCTCCGACACGATTCAGGCTCTAACCGCGATCCAGTGTAACGTACCCAGTCGTAGATCAGCTGTCCCCATTCCTCGGGCTTGCGCCAGTAGAGCAGGTATGTTGTTGTCTGCTTTGGCGGGTCGGCGGCCGCATTGCCCTCAGCTGCCATATGCGCAAGTAGCTGCTTCAGTGCAGGAGGCTGTAGTTTGCCTGCATCGTCAGCTGATGCTCTTATCACAGCGACAGCAAGTGGTTCCAGGCGTATATCAAGGGAGGTAAACACACTCCAGAGGAAGAGGAAGGCAGGCGGGTAACGGGGAAGGCGGGGGAGACACACTCACGTCCGATGGTCTTGTTGTTGAACACGTCTCCAGGCTCCGGACTGTCCGCATTCACGGAGAAAACGCGGTCGTGCTTCGCCCATGCAAGCACGAGCTCAGTCCACAGCGCGAGTTGGTGCTGCTGCGTCGTGGGATTCGGTTGGATCCTGTTCGTCAGCTGGGTTCGATCCGACCAGTAGCTGTATTCGCAGAGGGTCCCGTACAACCTTTCCCTCTAGACCAAGGTGAGGCTTCCTCCCAGCTCAATGACTCGTTTGCAATTCACTGCAGCCTGGCTGGTAACCTTCCTCTGGGCGAGGTGGACTCACGTGAAGAAAGGCGGAAAGCTCCAGATACCTGGCCGCTCGAATCCGGTCGGGCTCGTCGTCGGCCTGAGCTTCTTCCCGAGAGCACTAGGCTCGGTCCCCGCATTGCTGGTGCCGACGGATGTCGACATGCTCGTGTGTTGAGTGCTGGTAGTTGGCGGGGTGATGGTGAGTGTATGGTGGCCACCGCAAGTACCCAGATAGCGCGATGACGAATAGTGGAGCACGAATAGTGGAAGGCCCCGCACGGCGCGAGCGGCATCAGATGCTTCCCACCGTCGCTTCCACCTCACACTCGGCTGACGGCCAACCACGGCCCAGCACGCCCGTGTGCCCAGAGCGCACCCCCATCGCCCGCAGCGCACCGCTGCCAGCACGACGATCGCTCCGCTCCGCGCTCCGGTCTTGATGGCCCCCATCACCGACCCCTAGCATCCCTTCCACGACATCGGCCTCAACGCGCCCCATCACAGTCCCGCCGCCCCGATCCAACGGGATGTTCTACTGCCGGTGGGACTTTTGCCCGCACACGTTCGCCTCGACGGCGGCGCTGGCGGAGCACGTCCGCGAGCACATCGCGCGCGAGCAGCCAGTCTATGTGCCCCCCTCGGCGCGCCACCTCGGCCCCGACGGCGTGTGGACCGTCGACGACAGCTGGTCCCTCTCCATGAGCGTCGACTCGACAGGCCCTTCCCTCTCCATGCCCTCCACTTCCGCACCCGGCCCGTCCGGATCCGCGGTAGCCGACGTAGGCGACCTGTCTTCCTCGGGCGTCTCGGGGCTGTCCTCTGACGTTGCTTCTGGTCTTGCCCCCGCGCTCGCGCCCGGACTGCAGGTCGGAGGAGGATTGGGCGCGGGATTGGGACAGGCCAACCTCGGCGCCGCGCTCACTGGATCCGGATACGGACTGGGTGCGGCTTTCTTCGCCCCCATTTCGTCGCTTGGCGGGTTCGACGACATGCCCCCTCCCCCGCCGCCCGAGGCGAATGACACCATGTTCGCAGACTTCCTGCGCTCGCCCTCGCCCCGACGCGCTGCTCAGCATCAGGCCCTTGCGCCGCAGCAGATGCAGAGCCTCAGCCAGGCTAGCCTCCACTTCTCCCAGCAGATGCAGAGCACGCCTGCCGACGCTGCTGCTAGCCAGAGCTCGGCGGCTGCTGTGAGCCCTCCGACTGATGGTCCGCCGCAGACACAATGGGGATGATTTGCTAGCAGGGACTCGACCCATTCGACTGGCTCTTTAGCCACGACCAGCGCTCAGCGCCGACTCTCGTTCAGCGTATGTCGCCGCCTTGCGTTGCGACGAAGCAACCTAGGCGAACAGACTGCGTGGGCTCATTATTTGCGCCAGAGCACGACAGCTACTCCAACCTGCTGCCCAGCTGCGCCTGCTTCGTGCAGCGGCCGCGCCCACGGGCGCTATCAGCCATAGGCCACATGCCGTAGCCCCATCGCCGCTGTCAGCGACCTACCATAACGTATTCGCCAAGGTATGCATAACAGTCTAGGTTGATAGCCAGTATGCACGTAACTTTTCCTATTTTTTTGTACGCTTTTTGTTGTTTTTCGACTATCGTCGCCCGCTGCCGCGGAGTTCGCTGCTTGTCAGTTGCGTTCCGGGGAGCTGAGGTAACTCACTTGTACGCAGACTCGATACACTTGTAGATGTCACGGTACTCTACGACGAGACAAGACTGGGAGTCGCGCGACACCAGCATGACCTTCTCGCGGGAGCGGGCGCCGGCATCGAGCTGGGCTGTCAGCTTAAGAGGTCTTGGAACAGCTTACCTTGTTGAGTGTGGTTAGAACGTGGCTCAGGTCGAGGACGGGCTTGCGGTCCGGGCCGACCTGGTGGAAGACATAATCTCTGAACAGCTTGAGGACATAGCGGTCACCCGACTCAGACCACTGCGGGTCCATGTCAAACTCGGGCCGCTCGTTGATGAAGCCGAGCTTGATGAGCATGCGCGCGATGCGACCGTTCTCAATCTCGGCGCCGAGGTCCGACTCGAGCACATCGTTGTAGCTCTGCAGCGCATCGAGCTCGTTCAGAATGCGAGGACCAGCGAGGCGCAGTACCTCGTCGATCGTCTTCAGAGCTGTCGGCTTGCCGAGAAGGTAGGCAACGAGGTTCTTCAGGTCCGGGCTGTAGGTGCGTCCGATGATCTCGAGCGAGGATGCGATGTGTTGCCCTGGCTGCACATAGTCCGAGCACAGCGCGAGGATCAATTGACCGAAGTTCAGAAGATCCTCCTGCTGGAACAGCGGCATCGGCGTCTGATTGTCGAAGGCCAGAACATCGAGAATACCGACGCCGTTCACTCGAATGCGGTTCTTGCCCGTGATAAGAATCTTGGTCGCGTCAAGGCACCGCACGGCCAGTCCGGCAGTGTGGACAGCCTTCAGAGCGTTCGCAATCTGGATCACGTAACTCCAGATGATGCGCTCGGGGATCGGCTGGCCGGTCTGTCTGCGCCGGTTGATCGCGTCAGGGTTCAGCCACTCGTCGGCAACAGTCGTCGAGTCAGGATGGAACTCGTAAACCATGACAAGCGCTGCAGGGTCAGCTTTGATGCCTGTCATCCAGCTTGCTCACAGTTGTCATTGAATGCCTTTGTGGTGAAAGCCTCGCGGAGCCCGACGATGTTGGCATGTCGGATCTGCCTCCAAGTCTCAACGGCCTGGAAGGCAGCCTCGTTCGAGAGCTTGTACCCTTCAATGCGGCGCAGGCAGTACGCGTGTCCGTCGACCGTCGAATTCGCCCGATACACCGGAGCAGGATGGTGGAACACACGGCTGACAGGCGGATTAGGGTTGCCGAGCGGAACAAGGTTGTGGTACACGTGCACCTCTGCTGGAAGACCAGCAGATACACCGGGGTTGGCGTAGGTAGCTTCGTGTCGAGCCTGGATCATGCGCCTGAGGTCGTCGGGGACGAAGAACGAGTGCATCGGTTGACGTCCGGCAACGTGAGGCATCGGTGACACATACAGGTGGTGGTCGGGCTGGCGTCAGCTTAGATGTTCGGGTCCTGCAACTCACGACACGGCGTTGCGGAGGAGCAGCGGTTCCGAGGAACACTCCGTCCGCGTGGTCAAAGCCCATGCCGCCGCTCTCGTCGAAGCCCATAGGCGGCGGCACGAGGCCAGGTTGCGAAGCCGGAGGTCGCAGCTGTTGCGCGTAGGGTTGAGCATCAGCAGCAGGAGCAGCAGAGACGGGAGGGGTAAATGGAGCAGCATTGGCCCACTCCTGGGGAGCGGGAGTCGAGCTGGCACTCGGAGAGTCGACAGAAGACTTCGGCACAAATACAGGTGCGGACAGATTGGCAACACTCAGAGTCTTCGGCTCGGGTGTCTGCGTCGGTGTCGTGAACACACCGGCGGCGGGACTGGGATCAGCGAACGTGCTCAGAAATGGGAAATTCACTTGAGCTGAGTCTTCGGAGTGACGGGAGCAGGAGACGACGTAGATTTGGCATTCGGAGTAGAGGGAGCCTGTGTCGAGATGGGTGGGGGCGCCGAGGGGTCCGTACCAGGCTGCAAGTGGTTAATCAACATTAGGGTCGACGCGACTTACGGGAGGGTGGTAGTATGCGCACTGTCGCGTTAGCGTGTGCCGCTTGTTTGTCCTGCTGCATGGTACTCACTCCCTGGTCCTGGAAACGGCAAGATCTGAAGCAAGGTCAGCCATCTGAGGCGCGTTGAACACGCGGCGGGAGAGTGTGTGAACGTACCCGTAGATTAAGACGTTCCGACACAGGCGTTGGGTCGCATCTGCAGAAAGTCAGCGATGACGCGACGCGTCTTGCGCAAACACACTGTCCCACACAACAGGGGACCCACATGTGTGGTGCGGCCATACGTACCCTTCTTTACCTTCTCTGGCTGCTCCGACTTGTGTGACTCAGTTGGCCGGACAATCTGGATAGCCGCAGAGCGGGCGGGAGCCGCCATGGCTCAGGAGACGAGATGGGGACGCGAGAAGGTGGGCGGGCGAAGGAACGGAGGAGACGAGCAACACCGGAACAGGGGGGTAGAGGAAGCAAAGGCGACGCGACCGCACGCGATGGAGTCGAGATGGGCGTGCTTGTGGACCCGTGGTGAAGTGGATGATAGGGAGAGAGTGCGGTGACGGTTGGCGGCGGCGACGGATGCAACCAAACGCGCCTGGCGGCAGTCGACCTCCCGCACTCCACGCGAGGAACAAGGATTGACCGAGCCGCCGAGAATCCTTAACTGATTAGCATTCACATCAATAATCAATATTATCAGCAGCGACCCTTTATTCATACACTTCGCACGCTCCCGAACACAGTCATGCATAGCATCGCCAGTGTTTGCGTTTCCTGTCCGCCAGCTGAGACTGCATTGGTGCTCTATTTCGGGCCGCTCTACACTATCACTGCCTCGGACTGTGAAACCCGATCTGACGTGTCTCGGCGTACGTCACCGAGTCCGGCGATTTAAGAAAGCCTCAGTCGACGACGGCCGCAGAGAGCACCTGAGAATCCAAGAGTAGTTTGCATGGTGCAATGGGTATATCTATATGCAAGGTATTTAGTTCTAGATGTCTACAGCTTTCTAGGCCTGGCCAGTGGCCTCCCAGTGAGCCTTGCCAAAGGTGCTGGCGACGATCAGAGGGAAGACGAGAGTGGCATCGGCGTAAACCTGACTGGTCAGCTAGGAAGTGCGAACACCAGCTCACCTTGACGCTCTGGGCGTTGGCACGGATCTTGCCCCATGACACGGCCTCGTCGGGACGGGCTCCAGAGTCAGAGCCATCGTACTCCTGGCCGGTGTTGATGTAAACGGCGTAGTCGGCACCGTTGCGCTGAGCGTTAGTTTCCGTCCACTTGCATATCGAACTCACGAAAAGCATGGCGTTGGCAATCTGGTGCTTGCACACACCGCCGCCGAGGATGATCATGCCAGCCTGCTTAGCCTTGACGCTCATGTCGTTGAGGCGGCGGATGTCGCCGACGATGTCAACGTTGAGCGGGGCAGGGTCGGCCTTGTACGTGTGGAAGTACATCATGTCTCCGAGCGAGCCATCGGTGAGCGCAGGGCAGAACACGGGGATGTCATTCTGAGATCAGCTCGCGATCGCGGGTCCTGGAAGCTCACCTTCCAGCACCAGTAGTAGACGCTCTCCTCGTTGTTGATCTCCTTTCCAAGGCGGTTGATGACCTTGCTAGGAGTCCACTTGACCTTCTCCTCGCCCTCCTGCTCCTTGACCATCTGGTCGAGGATCGGCATGATCCAGTCCTCGAACGAGCAGTAGTTCGAGTTAGGCACGAGCAGGTTGCCGATGCGGTTGAGACCCTTCTTGCGGAGATCAGCGCCGGCGAGGTGGAAATCACCAAGGATGGTCGAACCAAGACACTTGACAAAGTCCTCCTCGACACCACCGGCGGTGGTCACAAGAGCGTCGACAAGCTTGTGCTTGGCGAGGAAGAGGATGATCTCGCGGAGACCGGAAGAGATCAGGTTCGAGGTGTAGCCGAGGAACAGCGTCAGAGGCTGCTCTGAGTTCTCGCGCTGCTTGCGCTAAAAAGTCAGCTAATACTGGGAGAAAGAGCGAAGCTTACCATCTCGTCGACGACCTCGATCGCGCGAGCAAGGCCGGTGGCCTGGAAGCCGATGGTCTCGTACGCCTTGAGGAGGCTGGTGAGGTCGATGCGGTTCGAGAGGTCGGGACCCTTGACATGAACGGCATTCTCGGGAATGGCCTCAGAGGGCGTGAGGATGTTGGCGTGCGCGTCGTTGGTCGCCATGATCGTCGCGGTGATGAGTGATGATGCAGCAGAGGCGGTCCGAGATTCAGAAAATGTCTACCCTCCACTTTCCGAAATCTCAAAGCTTGGCCCCGCACGTGCCCCTGAGACGTCGCATGTTACGTAATACGGTCTGGGTGACTGTTGTTGTTCTGCATCCCTATAGTGATGTAACTTCGGCCCTCGCCCCTGCCTTCCCTCACATTGCACAACACGTACGGCCATGAGCAGAACACCACCAGTCGGCTCCAGGATCCCGTCTGTGAGGTCCAGCTTCCGCCCGACGTCGACACTAGGCAAGCGGCCAGCGGGCGAGGCTTCCCTCAGCGAAGGTGAGTACCGACCGGACAACGAATGTCGGACTGACATTAGACCCCGTTGCGACTCGACGAGCTTTGACGCAGTCTGTCTCGAAGCAAAACAACCTCGAACGCAAGGTCTTGGAGCTCGAGAAGCGGATTCGCCAACGTGATCAGGAGGTGGAGGACCAGCGGATACGTATCGAAACGCTCACGAATGAGCGACGAATCCTGCTCGAGGGAGAGACACACGAGAAGCAGATCGGCGAGGAACGGGAGCGAGCATGGGCGCAAGAGAAAGTGGGTCTTGAAGCTACGAAGAGCTCGTCATGTAGCTAACATCAGAAACGCCTGGTCGAGCAGCTGAACAAGGAGCGCCGAAAGGCGACCGAGTCGACCGCCGAGCTCTCCGAAGTGCATGGCAAGTACACTATGCTGTCAGCACAGCACACGTCTTTGAAACAGGAGTACCAGGGTCTGGATGAGGTCTTGAATGGCCGCATTGAGGAGCTGGAAGGAGACGTTAACAAGTTGCGGAGCTACAAGAAGAAGGCGGAGGAGCTCTCAATCCAGCTTAAGGAGGAGAAGCGGCGGTCTGAGGAACGGGAGCGGGCTCACCGCGACGCCGAGAACGACCGCAAGGGAGAAGAAGTCGTTCGTAGGGAGCTTAAGAGTGGGTTTTGAGCTACTCCATTTGCTGCACAGCTAACGTGCAGGGCAAGCACAGAACGTTGTCGCCCTCCAAAAGTCCAACGACGAGCTGCAGAGCGAGGTTTCCGAGCTGCGCCAGTACAAGAAGGACTCGCAGTCGGCTGACCGTTCCTCGAAGGAACTGGAGCGATCTCTCCGTGCCGAAATCCGCAGTCTGAACGAACAGCTGGAGCGAGCCCGTCGCGAGGTCGAGTGAGTTTTCCGAAGCGCACTGTAACTGACATGGCAGCACCCTGACGCAGTCTTCCTCGTCGACTTCCTCAGAGGAGGCCGCGTCCCTGAACAGCCGCCTCGAGGCTTTGTCGCAGTTACATCGCGAAACGGAATCGCAGCTGGCGGCAGAGAAGGCGCAGAATGAGAGTCTGCACGATCGACTGTCGCGCCTCGCATCCGACTCCCAGCAGGCGTCATTCACGCTGTCCAAGCGGGCAGAGGAGGCAGAGCGAGAGCTGCGATGGGCCCAGGAGCGCTGCAAGTCGGCTGAACTGCGGGAGGAGCTGGTGCGCAAGGAGCTCGAGGCTGTGCGCCACGGTCTCGGCGCTTCATCGGGCGGCGCCGACCCGCAGCGAGTGAAGGACCTGGAACGTCTGCTGGAAGAGTACAAGCAGCAGCTGGAGGAGATGTCTCGGGACTCGCGCGACCTCGAGACTCGCCTTGCAGGCGGAAAGGGGCTCGTGAAGCGTTCAGAGCTCGAGGACGAGCAGGAGCGCTGCAAGGCACTTCAGTCCGGTGAGTTCTCCTAATGGGGCACTTGCCTCTCCGCTGCCGCTACCACGAGCACGAGCTGACGACAGAAATCGAGACGCTGAACAGCACGATCGAGGAGCTGAATGCCGCAAACTCAACATTAGACGGCGAGGTGACCGAGCTCATGAAGCGCGTCGCATCTGGCGAGTTCAACCCTGCCCGCGAGCGATGCCTCGAGCTCGCTGCCAACCCGGCCGCGAAGGTGAAGGCGGTGCGCGCACAGCAGCTCGAGGAGCTCAAGGCGGAGAACGCGGCGCTGCTCGAGAGACTGGCCGGCGCCGGCGAGGCCGTCCCGCTGATGGTGTACGAGAAGCTCGTGCAGGAGAGGGACGACATGAAAGTCAATCACGAAAAGCGTCTCCAGCGTCTGAAAGAGGTGAGTTGGCTGATTTCTACCCCTTGGCCCTCTGGAGGGCTGTTATTTTGTTCAAGTAGCTGACTTCAGATCTTCGGTATAAAATCTCGCGAGATCCTCGACGCTGTCCACTCGCTCCTTGGGTGGCGAATCAAGTTCGACGACAATGGGCACGACATCCGGCTCGCGTCCATGTATGCGCCGAAGGGTCGGATGGGTCTCACCCTCAAGTTCACGTCGCAAGAGGGACATTTCGGTACGATGCAGATGAGCGGAGGGCTCGCGCGAGGGTTGGAGGAGGCGCGCGATTTCTGGGTCGCCGAGCGGCAAAGTATCCCCGGCTTCCTGGCGCAGGTCACGAGCGAGCTGTTCGAGAAGACGACAATGGGTCGCGCAGCCGGATACGTCGGTCTCGGATAGCTTGTCATGTATCATTCATATAGTCTCTACATCTTACATCTCGCCGCACTCCGCTATCCGCACCGTCAGCTTCGGGCTGAATGTCAGCTTGAAGCACACAAGAAGAGTGGGAAGCTGATCACTCACCGGTTGTTCGCGCCTGTCGGCGTGTTCTCAATCTTGCGCACGGTGAGGAGGCCGTCAATGACACGTCCGAAGACGGTGTGCTTGCCGTCAAGGAAGTTGGCCGGCGCCGTCGTGATAAAGAACTGGCATCCGTTCGTGTTCGGTCCCGAGTTGGCCTGTCCTGTCAGCTGATACGGCCCGCTTCAGCAGTTCTACGCACCATGGACAGCAGGCCGGGCGAATTGTGCTTGACCTCGAAGTTCTCATCGTCGAATTGCGGGCCGTAGATGGAGAACGTGCCCGTGCCGTCGTGACGGATGAAGTCTCCTCCCTGACACATGAACTGCGGGATACTGAGGTCAGCTAACTTGCGGGACGCTGGTAGCTATTACGCACACACTGTTGTTAGCTAAGACGCAACTGCTCCGAGCTTACCGGTGGAAGGTCGCCTTCTTGTATCCCTGCGGAACCTGGTTCACCCTGCTGTCAGATGTAGCCGCAACGAGTAAGCTCACCTGTGCTCTCCAGTGCAGAGCTGCCTGAAGTTCTCCGCCGTCCTGAGGTCAGTTATCGTCGAGCTAACCCTAACTTACTTGGGCGTGATGTCGCTGAAGAGCTCTGTTTGTCAGCTTTACCACACAATCGCCAGCTACTCACCCATCTTGATGCGTCCGGCCGGTGTGTCGCCGATGGTAATATCGAAGAAGACAATCGGGCGGGTGACGCCCGCAGGCGCATCGAGCGAGGAAGACATGATCGCAGGAGAAAGTCGAATGTTGACAAAGGTGCTTGCTTCAGCTCATGAAGTCACCAGTGCCTGGTGGAGGTCGCCTTCCTCGGTCTCCCACGTGATAATGGTCACGTGAACGTCAGACGGAAGCAAATGATGTCAAGTAGCCGCGGTAGTGATCTCGGAAAATCCAAGCTCCTTATCTCGAGGTATCATCCGTGGCACTTGATAATACCACCTCATCCAACACTGCCAGCAAACTTTTTGCGAGAGCACAAGTCTTCAGACCACTTGCAGACGCTCAGAGAAGGAAAAAGATGACCTCTGGCGGGGTCGAACCGCCGACCTTATGCGTAGATCTTCGAGATGTTAAGCATACGCTCTAACCAACTGAGCTAAGTGGCCTTGTGATTGGATCACGAAAGCGAGAGAGCGCCCAGGCTCAGGAGGCGTCAGGATTCCAGCGAATTGCAGGAAACGAGTTGCTCCAAGTCCTCACTGGCTCTGCACGACGCAGATTATGTTCTCCTTTGCCGAACGGTGTCGGTATGGCAGTCCAAGAGGAGACTTCCGAGCTGGCCTGTGGCCCGTGTGGCGACGATGCGGAAGGGTGTGTCGGGCAGAGCAATCCGCACCTCGGTCTCTTTTTGAGCTTTGCAGTTCCTGTGATTCGCTTTTGGAGCTACTTCGGGACTTCCGAAGAAGCAGCTTCGGCCCACAGGGCCACAGAGTGTGAGAAAGGTGAGTAACGCGAGGTACTCAGCTCCCCGACAACGGGCGCGAGCGGCCCCACAGCCCATAGCCACCGAGGTTATGACGAAGTAGCTACTGCTAATCTCACTATCTCGGGGGTCATTTCCCCGTCCCCGGGATAGGCTGGAGCCAATGAGCACGGCTGCAAAAGACTGGTCGTGAGACTGGTGGGTGGTAAATGGGATAGCTACATTGGTGGTTGAGGGCTGAAGCAGGGCGAATCAGCCGCGGGGTCACCAAGGCACCGTCGATCACTTGGTATACCCGACCGCCACCACATCATTGGTGACGCGAGCGATGAGCTCGTTCTTGCACTATAGCTTACTGCAGCCTGTCAGCCCGATGAAGATTTGGCCTTGCACTCAGCTATTCCGAACCTTCAGCTGACCCGGGCTCCTCAGCCGAATGCCCATCACATGTCAGGCGCTGTGCGGGGTACAGGGTGTCGCTGTGTCACACCCAGCGTTCCAGACCTATGAAAGGTTGCATTGTAGGGAGCCCGACTTCCGCGGAGGCTGGCTCTGAGTGGGCGGAACAGTTCGTATTGAGCAGTGCAACACTGAGTGGACTAGGTGGGCAAGATCTACCCGTGCTACGTCCAGTGTCGCGGGTGACAGGAATGGAGTCGTGACGAAGCCGACTTGGCACTGGCGTTCAAGGAATGTTCACGCGCCACATCAACGCGTAGCACCGACTACATCCACAGCGACTTCCATAGTTCTCCATAGTGAGCAGCTATTGACAAGGTACGCCGGGCAACGCTAGCGCTAGGCAGTAAGTGCCACCGCCGGCGGCGGACATCGGGTCGGGCCTGAAGCGTCGGGGATAGGCTGCCCCGAAACAGCCCAGACCGAGGGGCAGACCGAGCTCATGAGCGGGCGTAGAGCCAGTCAGAGGAGGAACGAGAGTGGAGCCGGAGCGCGTCCGCAGCTCGCGCGCGACGCAACACCCTCTGCTCTGGTGGTGATCGTGTTTGCTCTGCTGCTTATTCCTGGGTCAACCAAAGCGTGCCTTGGGCCCATGCCGTGGAATGCAGCCGCTCGGCATCGAGCACCAAAGAGTTCGGTGATCAGGGAGTCGGCGGGCAATCTCAATCTTAGGGCCCGTCGAGGATGAAGGAACCACAGGGAAGAATCTGAGATCATCGATACTGGGCTGGCAGCGTGCCCCCCGCGCGACCCGCGCTGGGTGGTAGCACAGGTACCAGCGGGTCGCGTATCGGTAGGAGAATCGCGTCGGGCAAGGCCCGGGCGTAGGGTGGGCCTGGGAGCAAGGTTTCGGCGATCCTCAGCAGTGACGTCGTGCCCATCATGGCGGGTTTGTAGCCTTGCCCTCGGGAGTCTGGGTAACAACAGCAGCCTCTGAGCGTTTCGGGGTGGGAGGACGAGATGAGATTTTTCGGGGATCGAAGACCAACTCGCAGATCCGTACAAATACTTGCCTCGATGTTGATCGACGAGACCTTCTGAAGATCGACATGACGCAGCCGCCCTCTTGGCGTTGAAGCCGGCTCTCACACAAAAGCAAACGCTCCACCAAAGTTGTACACCGAGCCACGACCACTCGATCACTCGGGTGAACCACCCGTACCGACCCCCACCGACGTTCTCCCCTCTTCCCACGACCATCAAACGTATAATCACCGCCCAGCCCCGTCCTTCCACGGACCGCAGCACGGATCGCAGCGCGCCAAGCGATGGCGACAAAGTGCGAACGATGCGGACGACCAGCGACCGAGACGGGCGTCATCTGCTGGCGATGCCGGTGCGAGATGTCTCGTTCCGCTGGGCCGCTTGTGCGCGCCAGTGCTGCCAACCGCATCGTGCTGCCGACGAGCCTCATTCCCCGAGTCAACAGGGCGCACTTCCATGAGCCCAGACCCCTTCGGGCGACTGTTGGACCGTAGCCGCGATAATGGCGTGCTCTCAGTCCCATCCTCAGCACCTTGAAGCATTTCCTGCATTAGGACTCTAGACCCCACAGACTTCCCACCCATTTGTATCATAGTTCCCGCCCTTGTCAATATGTATCCAACTAATATCGTTTCCGGCATATCCGGAGCAGCATTCGCATCCGTCACGCTTATGATACACTTCATACACATCTATGCACATCTGGCGTTTTACAACATTACGAGCTGAGGGCGCCGAGCAGCGGGGCGCCTCCCGCGCCGACTCCGTGGCTGGAGCGGTCACGGTCGCTGCGGTCACCACGGTGCTCGCGCCACCACTCCTTGCGGCTCTCCTTCGCCTGGGGCGGTGTCGGGTCGACGACGACGCCAGCCTCCTTCCTGTCTGTCAGCTTCGAGAGTCACGCTAGCCCAGCTGGATCGGACCAAAATGCTGAGGACGTACGGCCTCCGGCTTCATACTCACAGCCTCATCCTGAACAGCGCCGTCTGGACCGTGTTCGCGATATCCTGTCCCGTCTTCGCGCCGCCCTGGAACGCCTCCTGGCGCGGATCCCTCTCCCTGATCGTAACGAGGCGATCGACAGCGTCAATGCGCACGTCGACGGTGCCTTCCTCGGCGAGCTTGCAGAGTTCGGCCATCATCTCGTCCTCGCTCGTGTTGAAGGCTTCCGCCATGGCCGCGACGCGCACCGAAGCAAATGGCTCGAGGTACTGCACCAGCGCCCTTGTGCGGATCTTCTTCGCCAGGTCCTCGGCGTGAGGCGCCAGCCATGGGTTCAGGAGCATGTGCGGCTGTGCCTGCTGCACGAGCTGGAGCGCGGCACCGTACTGCGCGTCCACGAAGGCGGTCACGAGGTCGATAACCCAGGGCCGGTCGGCGAGGGCCGCACGGAAGCTCCCGCGGTCAAGGAGGACGCGGCGGATGTACCCCCGGCTCTGGGAGGCGAGGGCTCCCATGGCGGCGATGAAGGCCATGTCTGCCGACGAGATTGCGGCTCCCTCCCAGTCTCCCAGGCCGCCCTCGTCCTCGACGTTCGCGAGCTCGCGCACCGCGGTGGCGTACGATCCATCGGCCAGCGCCAGGATCGCACGTGACACACGCAGCTTGGCAGTCACGCTGCGGCGGACGGCCTGGCTGCGCGCAACATTCTCGCGCGACGCCGCCAGTTGCGTCGCCGTCATGTCTTCGTTGACCTGGACTGCGGAGGAGGATGTGGAAGAAACGGGGTGGAGACGGTCAAGCGAGGCGTCAACTTTGCTAATGTTGCCTGCGAGCGGCGTCGTGTCGTTGAACATGAGAGCGGCCTCGAGGATGCCGAGACCGAGCTGCACCTGGTGCGCAGGGCCGGACGAGTACTCCCTCATTTGGGAGTAGGACTTGAGCGCCTCGCCGAGGTGGCCCGTCTTGATTGCAAGTTCCGCGAGGGAAAGGTACGAGAGCTGATATCAGCTCCCTGGTCCGGCACGTCGCAGCTTTGTTAAACTCACTCGAATGCTCTCCTTGATCAGGTTGGAGAGATACCCGTTCAGCTCGACTTGGAGGCGCTGGTGCTCCTGCTTCGCGGCAGCGCTCGCCTCAGCAACCCATGCAACGTCGCGACCCCCCTCAGCCTCGGGACCGGCGCGGCCCTCGCCCTCGTCCACCTCCATGCTCTCATCGTAAGTTGCGCCCGTCAGCGTCGCCTCGATCTGGCGACACAGGCGGCCGTACAGCTGCGTGTCCCACGTCTCAGCCTTCAGCACAGGGATAGCCTGCAAAGCCGCTGCACGGGCGAGTGCGAGTGCCTTCTGAGAGGGCTTGGTCTTGGAGCTGAGGACGAGAGTGGGGATAGCGGCGAGTCGGGTGATCAGCGCGCGGCCTGGTGTCAGCTAAGGAGTCAATTGGATAGCAAGGTACCTTTGTAAGTGCCGCGGTAAGCGGCCCAGTCGAACGTGTCGGGGTCGAGCTCGTCGAGCGCCCCGATGGAGACCTTGAGAGGCTCGCCTTTCGGACTCATGGTGCTTGCTGGGTGTCTCTTGTTGTCGGTGGACTCGATGACCTCAACGTCGTCATGGTGCGGAGGCAAGATGGTGTGACCGTGGGAGAGTCCAGTCACCAGACCAGCCGTGGGAGAGTTCGAAGTGTATCACGTGAGCGGTCGCGATCGGCCTTATCTGTGTCTCTAGTGGTGGTGTCCGCGAGATGGGCAGTGTTCGGTGAGTCGGTCAGTCGGCGTGTCCCGAGGTTTGACCGAAAGCCATCCGGAAGACCGAGGGATGCAGCCGGGTTGTGTGTCCGAGTGGGGGGAATGGAGGCATGCATGCGGGGGTGTGCGGAGCCCGGGGTGCGCATGCTTGGCGCTCGGAGGACGAGGAGGAGAAGGAGGCATGCAGTGGATGCTACGCCGTGCGCTCGGTGCCCATCGCCCCTCTCTCCCCAGCCCCAAGTGGCTCGCTCCCCTCCTCCCTCCTCCCTGCTTAAAAGTCTAAACGCTCGCTGGCTATCTGAGACCACCCACTCGCCTAAAGTTGGGGGCAATCTGGCGCGGTGTATTGGGGTAATCGGGGGATTTGAGTGGTCCTAGTGTTGAATAGAGGCGGGAGCAAATTCCCAAAAGCATCGGCTCGGTGCGAGCACGCCTTGAGTAGCCGGGGCTATGATTGGGTTCTGCGGCCCATTGCCATTTCAAGTCGGCGGCGCGGACGTATTTACCCAAGATTCCCCTTCCAGACGTCCCCCGACCCCCCCGCGACACCCGCGACACACTCCACGTTTAATGTCTGGCTCTGCCATCCGACGACTATCCACCACCGCTTCTCACCTCAGACGGCTACACACCATGGCTAACGAGTACCAGACCCGCCAGGTCGGCGCACCCAACACCCTCGACTACCGTGTCTTCCTCGAGAAGGACGGCAAGGTCGTCTCCCCCTTCCAGTGAGTTTGCAACAAACTCTAGAGAGAGACTTCCGGCGGATCAAGCAAGGGAAAAGGGCGCCTGTGTTTGGTACACAGCAAGGGCACACATCGACAGAGTGCGCAGCTAGTGCAGAGGAGTTCTGGATCACTTTGCTGGCGATCGCAGTAGCTCGACGCAGCCGAGTACCTTCTTATCTGCCGGAATGTCCACAGGCTAGCGTTGTCATCCCCAGCTAACCCACAGCGACATCCCCCTCTACGCCGATGCCGACCAGACCATCCTCAACATGATCGTTGAGGTTCCCCGCTGGACCAACGCCAAGATGGAGATCTCCAAGGAGGAGAAGTTCAACCCCATCCTCCAGGGTGAGTGATGCGAGAGCGGAGCGAGCACTCCGCACTGTGCGCTAAGCGAGGACCTCGACTGACAACAAGACACCAAGAAGGGCAAGCTCCGTTACGTCCGTAACTGCTTCCCCCACCACGGTTACATCTGGAACTACGGTGCCTTCCCCCAGACCTGGGAGGACCCCAACGCCAAGCACGCCGAGACCGGCGCCAACGGTGACAACGACCCCCTCGACGTCTGCGAGATCGGTGAGGCTGTCGGCTACGTCGGCCAGGTCAAGCAGGTCAAGGTCCTCGGTATCATGGCCCTCCTTGACGAGGGTGAGACCGACTGGAAGGTCATTGTCGTCGACGTCAACGACCCCCTTGCCCCCAAGCTCAACGACATTGAGGACGTTGAGCGCCACCTCCCCGGCCTCATCCGTGCCACCTCGGAGTGGTTCTGCGTAAGTCGCTGCCTCTCTTTCGTCGTGTTCCCTACTGACTCTGGTGCAGATCTACAAGATCCCTGACGGAAAGCCCGAGAACGTCTTCGCCTTCTCTGGCGAGGCTAAGCCCAAGGTGAGTTCTGTTGCTGTTGTGGACTGGAGGGATGTTTTCTCGGAAACGTCAGGCTGCGGAAATCGGACAATCTCCGAGGTTCTACCGCCTGACGCTAGTGGCTTGTGCCTGGCGCTAAAATAGGGTGCCCCGCGTTTGTGGCACCTCCACCGGCCAACCACCTCCACCTCCTCCGAAACTCATCTTCCACCATCCATCCAACTCCTTTTCAGTCTACAATCTCTTGCAGATGTTCTTACACTCGTGGACAATATCACTGACGCACTCTACAGAAATATGCTCATGAAATTGTTCACGAGTGCAACGAGGCGTGGAAGAAGCTCATTTCTGGCGAGGCCCCCGCCGGCGACATCTCGCTCGTCAACTCGACCGTCCAGGGCTCGCCCGGCTACATCACCAACGGCGACGCCGAGGTCCCCAAGGCCAACCCCCAGCCCGCCGCGCCCATCGACTCGTCGATCTCCAAGTCGTTCTTCATCTCGTCCGCCTCGTCCTAAGCGGTGCGCGAACGCGAGCGGCGTGGTGCGGAGGCACACAGCGTGTGCCGTCGTGTCCGTCCTCTGACATAAGTCAGGGGACAGCGCAAAAAGCTTGTAGAGAGCATATAGGAATGCAGTAGTAGCTAAGCAGCGGGGCACGAAGTGCGGAGCGATCGTCACATCACTTGCATCGGTTGACTATCTACTACAGCACTACTCGGTCAGACTCAGCCCGAGCTCGCGGTGCACGGCAGTCACGGTCGTGTGCGTCATGACGGCGTACTGTGTGTCAGCTAAGGTGCACCGCGCAGACAGCAGTGATAGGGAGGGAGGTGCACCTTGGCAATGAGGGCCTGGGAGCCATCCTTGATCTCATTGTAGGTGTGGAGGAGACGGATGTGGCGTGCGACGATTTGGTCGGCGTTGGCAGCGACTTCGGGCGGGAGAGCGGCCTCGAGGGCGGCGATCTCGTCTTGCAGCAGGGCGACGGCGGGGTTGGGGTGCTGCTGAATAGGCTACAGTCAGCTTTTCGGCAAGAACACCTTAAGCTGGGACGATGACGAGGAGGGTACGGGGTGGGAAGGGAGGGACGAACCGAGGTGGTGGGGGCCGTGGTTGAGGCTGAGGACTGTGTGTCAGCTAAGTCGCGCCACCTATGTAGCTTACCTTGCTGTTGCCGTTGGTGGTCAACATGATGCGTTGAGAAGATGATGAGAAGAGTTGAATGGGTGTAGTTGTTGACCAGAGGTGACGACCAGGTGAGACAAGATCGTCGATGATCGGCGTCCTCTGGCTTCTGTGGCACTTCCCTGTCAGAGTCACAAACTCGTTAGATACCATACAATACAGCGATACATCAGCGTCATGAAGCGTACCAGAACCCCAAGCCCAGTGCCAACGCTGCCAACCCTAAGAACCCCCTCCTCCGCCGTCTCCGCCTCTCGATGCCCGCCACATCGACCACCTCTTCGCCTCGGGTCGCCTTCCAGTCCTCCCAGATCGGCTGCCTCCAAGCCCGCCGCCTCATCTCCCTCCCCGTAACCGGGTTCACGACCGTGACCCGTCCCTCAGCGGTCCGCCACCAGTTATTCGTGGCTGTACTGGCAGCAGCGGTGGAGCGTAGTGTCTCCTGCAGTTTCTCGTTATAGGCCACGAATGGTTCAAGGCGGGGCTGCATCGACGTCAACCCGTAGTCCAGCATCTATCGTCAGCCCGCACTTCTGAAGAGGACTCACGGCCCGCACAATCTGGGCAATGGCGCGGGACTGCACGCCCAATGTCCAGCCCCACGACCCGGCCACTGCATTCGGCCCGATAACGATGAAGTAGTTTGGAAACTTGCGTCAGTCTTCTCAATGGGGAGACTCACGCCCGGAACAGCGAGCCCGGCATACGCTTGCGGCCCGCCCAAATCTTCCCAGTACTCTCTCAGTTCTCGCCCGCACTCGCCGTACACGCCACGACTTAGCCCGACACCCTCCCATGCCACATCCGCGCCGGTCGCGTAGATGATGACGTCGTGCTCGCGCGCCCCATCGGCCGCCTCAATCCCACGCGGCCCTATACGTGCTACGGGGGCCGAGACGAGCTCCACATTCTCCCAGTGCAGGCAAGCGAGCCAGCCCAAGTCTAGCGCTGTGCGTTTGGCTCCAAGCGCTGCTTGTCAGCGCTCCTTACAGTGGGGTAAGCTCACGAAAGTCAGGCGTTAGGGCGGGGACGTACGCCTCCGGCGCCGTCTGACGGAGATACTGGATGATCTTCTGCTCCTCGGCGGCGCGCCACGGACTGTCGTCGAGCGAGCGGACGGCCCATTGGTGGTCCAGCTGCCGTGTCAATCGGTACCGGTGCAGCCGCAGCCAGCCGGGGATATACCTGAAGCAGAACTTCTCCCACTCCGTGAATGTGCGTTGAACTAATGTCAGTGCCGACTGCGGGAGAGCTCACGCTTGGGAGGGAAGTAGCCCCCGGAACGGACGTAGTGCGTCAACTTCACGCCTGGAAGTGCGGCGACGCCGGGCTGTATGTTAGCTGGTCGTGGTAGGCTGCTGGGTCCCATCATCGGAACTCACAACCAGTTGGATGCCCGACGATCCGTTCCCGATCACAGCGATGCGTTTCCCCTCGAGCTCGACGGCGGGGTCCCAGCGCAAGTTGTGGAAGGACTGGCCCTCGAACGACTCGATCCCGGGCACCTTGGGCAGACGGGGCACCCTCAGCGGTCCAGCAGCGGACACGAGGACGCTGGCGCGGATCGTCTCCTCCGTCCCAGTGGCCGTATCTCGGATTCGTACGGCGTGGTGCTGCTCGCCCTCGTCCCATGAGGAACTGAGAAACTCGGCGTTGAACCGAAAGCACTCGCCCAGATTGTGCTTCTCGATCAAGGCGTGCCAGTACGCTAGCACTTCGGGCTGGCTCGCGAATACTGTGTCCCAGTCTGGCGAGAGATCCGAATACAGACTGTACAGGTGGATGGGGACGTCGACGCCCGCACCGGGCCAGAGCGAGTCGCGCCATACGCCGCCTGGGGCCGACTCTTTCTCTAGGATCTGCCGTCAGCCGAATGTCCCGGGTCCGCTTCTCAGTTTCGGGTGCGGAGAACTGAAGGGAGCACTCACAGTGATGCCGACGCGATCACCGCAGAACTCGCGGAGCCGGATCGCCGTAGAGATGCCCGACATGCCGCCGCCAATGATGACGACCTGCATGACGACGGAGTGTGGATGTACATGTGGTTGAGTGAGAGTCTGTTGACAACTTCCTTGCGATCGAACGTTGTCAGGATGGCCAGGGGCTCCGCGTCGCGGTGCACATCGGTCACAGTGACGGCATCAGCGGAGTGAGCGCCTGTCCAAACTCTAAATCAAAACGCGCTCCACGCCGGCGTGTGGTAGTGGGTAAGAGGCAGACCACCAACTGTCCTCACCACTTCGGCTGTCAGTTGGCTAGGAGATGAGCAACTGACTTCTCGAGTTGATGGTCAGTAGGTGTAGGACGGCGTCTCGCCCAGTAGCAATGGGCACGGTAAGCGTGTCGGACGTCAATGGAGTCATCGTCGCGTAGCCCAAGATCCCAAGAATACATCTCCACAGCCCAGTCTAAAGCTTCGCGTTGATGTCGTCGAACACCTTCGGCCCTTGCTTCCCGAGCGCGGTCGCGACCGCGACAAAGTCGGCCCCAGCAGCCCTCATGCGCTTGTACCCGTTCGCGTCGCCGACGCCTCCGACGCCGATGATCTGGATATCGACGCCAGCTTCGTCAAACATCTTCCTCAAGCTGACCACATTGCCGAGCGCGAGCGGGTGGATCGCAGGCCCAGCGAGGCCGCCGAAGCCGCCCTCGGACGGCAAGATGGGTCCCTCGGGGGTCATGACGACGGAGGAGCCGAGCGTGTTCGCGGCCGTGATGAAGGAGATCTTGCCGCTGTCCTTGACGGCGCTGACGAGCATCCTGAACTGGCCCGGGTGCGTGTAGGGTGTTGTCTTGAGGCCGATGGGGATGGGCGAGGAGTCGGGGAGGGCAGCGAGGAAGGCGCGCAGCTCGCCGTCGTCGTAGGCTGGCGGCGGACGGCCGGGCACATTCGGGCACGACAGGTTGATCTCGACGGCAAGGCGGAGCGGCACCTCCTTGCTGAAAGCGATCACTTGGCGGACGGCCTCGGCGTTCGTCTCGGGCGTCTCACCCGTGACGGACACGACGATGAGCTTGTCGCTCGGCTCCTTGGCCAGTGCTCGGATGAAGTCGAGATAAGATGCGAGCGGGTGCGGGCTGAGACCGAAGCAGTTCAGCGAGCCCGTCAGGCTGTCAGAGGACGGCTGGAACGCCGGCGGGTCCCTAGATGTCGAGGATGTGGAGTCTGATGGGTCGTAGAATAGGAACGTGTTCACGGCATCGTCGTGCGGGTACCCGTTCACGAGCGAGGTGCGGGTCGTAATGGCTCCAGTGGAGGGAGACTTCCACAACGGGCGGAGGAAGGTCAGGTCGGAAGCCCACGGGCACGCGGCGTTGAGGAGCGGAGGCTCAATGCGAAGCTTCGCCGGCATGGTGGGGAGCTGGCGTGAGGGGGTCGTGTGAGTAGCGAAGAGGTGGGCAGGCGACCAAAGATAAGGATGAACGAATTCTTGTGCATTGGAGTCTTGTGATCTGCTGCTATCTTTTTAATTGTCCCGCCCCTTTGGGCCTAATCGGAGACCTAATCTACATAAGAGTCGGGAACTTACGGGTCCTCGCGGAACTTCCGACGCGGGCAACAGCGCCTGGCGGGGAATCGGGAGGGGAACTTGCGGTGAACTAATCACAGTTTTGTACAAACCTGAGAGGAAAGACTAAAGAACAGGTGTACGGAAAGGCTAATCGGCATCTTGGTGCCTACTAACAGTGTCCTAATTGGCAGAGAGAAGAAGAGGAAGAAGTCGCCCCTTTCGGCGGCAGAAGTTATACGACAGTGTCCTTATTGGGCAGTTTGAAGAGAGTAGATGATGGGAGACAGGGTAGAGACAGTAGTGAAGATGTGCACAGGAGTGGACACAGTTTTGACGACAGGAATTTTGGAACATGTCTACACCCACCGGCCGAGGATGGACATGACGACCAGGCCGGTGAGGAGAGAAGCGAACGCCATGAAGACGCGGAAACCGCTCGCATTCTTGAGCGGGCCATCGACAAAGTCGGACGCCAGAAGTTTAAAGGAGGAGTAGAGCTGGAGTCAGGGATCGAACGGGGGCAGTGCTCACGAGGATGCCGGCCGAGGTCGAGTCGAGGATACCGATTGACACGAGAGCGGCCGTACCGTTCGCGGAGAAGGACTGGCGAACACCGATACCGATCGCGATACCGATGGGCGTGATCAGCATGAAAGCCAGGATCTGGAGAATTGTGTGCAGCTTGGTCTGCCAGTGCAGAGAAGCAATACGAGCGCCAAGCCTGGGGTCAGCTAGTGGTTCAGTGGCTCGGAGAGCTGCGAGGGCTGGGACTCACGCGGCACCTTCGAAGAGCTGGTGGAAGATGATGACAAGGAGCAGCGTCGTCCAGGCACTGGACGAGTCGGCGCCGAGCGTGACACCAATCATGACCGAATGGAAGATGATGCCCGCTTCGAGGAGGATGACCTGCCAGGCAGCCTTGCGTCTCTGCGCCGTCTCGATGGAGATGTTGCAGGCCTCGTTCGCCTCCTTGTCCCGGTCATCCTGAACACCCTGGCGCCAGGCTGCGACAAAGTCGAACAGGAAAGTGATGAAGGCGCCAGCTAAAGCGATGGCAGGTGCGGTCGGAGGGAAGTGTAATGTGCCGAGGCACGGGTCGGAGAACATGAGGAAGCCGTGGTAGAGCAGGTGAATGAAAGCAGTCGAGATAATGATGCCTGTGCCAATGTGGCGAGCAAAGAAGAAGACGCAGCCCCACACACCGTACTCTCGTCCGACCGATGCGGAGTCAAGGTCGGCCACGGAAGGACCTTTGAACCACCCCGCCACTGTCGGGAGCATGATGCCGAAGAATGAAGTAACGAGGACGATGAAGATGGACGCAATGTGCATGCCCATGTTGTAGCTGCCGAGGACGACTGTACCGCACGCCGGCTGGGCGTGAGCCTCGGGACAGTGTGGGCCGTGGCTGGAGTTAGCTCCGGCGGCAAGGTGCAACGGACTCACGTTGATCCGTCGGCGCGCAGCACACATTGTCCGAGACTGTACGCCTTCTCGGCGAACTCAGCCTCGGCGAGGGAGTCGAAGCAGTCGTTATGGTCGACATCTGGCGTCAGCCTTGGAAGGACAACATCACGCACCCCAAACACAGTGGCGGCCGCCGGACGACTCAATTGCGACAGCCGTGGCGGCGACAGAGAGTAAAACGAGTGTGAGGAGTCTAGTCATGGGGGAGAGAATGTATCGATGCCAGACATGAAACAAGAGGCTTTCGTTTAAAAAGCAGGCTTGCAGCGATGGCGTCCGGTTGGCTTTCGCGCTCTGTCTTGAGACGCGGCCCGAGCGGTATATCAGATAACATTGCATCCCGAAAGCTACAGCCCGCTACAGCCCACTGCTGTCCCTGGTTACCCGGCTCCGCACCGCTTCAGTTCTACATTGTGCGAGCAGTGCGGCCATGTGTCCGGCCGAAAGTCTATGACTTCTGCCACAGCTTCCAATTGCCCTGCAAGTAGTGCTTGACACCGAAGAGCGCAAGGGCCGCCGCCAAGTACAGGCCGGCACAGAACCCGATCGCGATCTGGTATTCGCCCGGCCCATGCCTGCCAAGATGGGTGCGCGAGTAGTCGACGAGCATGATGCCGAAAGGCTGGCCCATCAGGTTTGGGATCGAGAGAGTGAGCCAGTAGATCGACAGCGCTGAGGCCAGTTCCGGAATGCCAACAACCGCAGCCGTGAGAGGCGTCGCTGCGCTGTGGATCGTGCCCGAGCAGGCGCCGTTCACGAAACCGTAGAATGCCATGAGGCCGAATGTCCGGCCGGGCATCCAGATTGCTAACGTCGCAACACCGCAGATCAGGTAGCTCACGATCACCATGTTCACTCGTCCCAACCGGTCCATGAAGAAGCCCCACATCGGTCGCCCCACAAGCTGTCCCGCGGCCACAATCGATTGCACGGCGCCACCCTGCTTCTGCGTCATACCTAGCGCCGAGGTGCAGTAGGACGGGAGGGTGTAGATCGCGATAAAGTAGCCCATCACTGCACGTCAGCGGCTGCGCCAAGCAAACAGAACTCACTCGTCAGGAAGGCCCACAGAAGCAGCCACTTGTATCCCTTGTGCCAGAAGAAGCTGACCTGGAGCGGTGCCTGGCGCGCCTGGACCTGCTCATGCCTTCCGCGTAGCAGGAGCGACGCCGTGATGAGGACGAACGCCGAGATGCACCCGTTGATCACGTACGTGTACTTGACACCGACCGAGTACATGAGCACGGGGGTCGTGTTGGAGAAGATGAGGGCGCCGACACCAGACCCTGCCTGCGCGATGCCCTGCGCGAGCGAGAGGCGGCGGTCGAACCAGTGCGCGACGAGGGGTTGCTGGCCATTATTAGCTCCACTCCGATCTCGGACTTCAGGTACATACCGACGGCACGAGGATCAGGCCCATCCCGAGACCGAACACGATAGCCTGCGTCGCGATGAAGGCGCCGAAGCTGTGCGTAAGGCCCGAGAGACACTGGCCCAGCGAACATAGTACTGCGCCGATGAGCAGCACGGCCTTGTACCCCAGCAGGCGGGTGAGGTAGTTGGCGAGCGGGCCCTGGAGCACGGCAAAGGCCGCCGAGAGGCCGCCCACAAAGGCGTACTGCAGCTGCGACGCGCCATAGTAGTTGTGCTGCAGGAAGAAGGCCGTGAACACTCCATACGTTGTGTTGATACTGTACGTCAGCCACAATGCCAAAGGTGAACCGGGGCCGAAGCCGCCGGTAATGTCTGCAAAACTCACCCCCAAGTACAAGCGTTCAGAGCGAGGATACACACGACGACAACCCAGCCGTAGCCGCCGTTCGGGAGCTCGTCGCCGCCGTTGTCGATGTGCTCCTCGGTCACGCCTGCGTCGAGGGCCTCCGCAATCTCTACGTCGGAGGGGGCATGGCTTGGCGCCTGGCTCGCTCGGCTCGCGCGACTCCGCCGGCTCGCGAGCGTGTTACCGCTGGCCTGGCTCGCCGTCCGCGTCAGAGTCTTCTCATTGTTGTCGAACAGCACCTGGGACTTGTCGTCCGCCGAGATCACAGAGTTCTGGGTCAAGGTGTCGGGTTTCTCGTCGAGGGCATGGGAGGGCATTGGAGTGATGGGGAAGAGATGGACGGCGGACCCGACATCTTTTGCTTATGCAAGCCGCGGCGGCGCGGGGCTCTGCAGGTACAAAGGGACAGGGTATCCACAATGGTGCCGGGTGTACATCCTGGAGTATTTCGGTATTCCCGGCCCACAGGTGATAGAGTGAGCAGAGTCTTGGCTCCGCGGCTAACCTGACAGCTGACTCCACGGGCCTGTCTGCAAATCACAGGCACGACGTCGGATTCATCGCTTGCATCGCGTTGTTCGCGTACACCGGCTACGAAAGATAATGCTTTGGGAGTCATGACTTGTGAAAGAAGAGAACGGTGAATTCAGGCTCATTTAGCAAAGTCCTATCCCGTTACTCTTAA
The DNA here is from genome assembly GCF_000293215.1 of Trichosporon asahii var. asahii CBS 2479. Lineage (NCBI taxonomy): Eukaryota > Fungi > Basidiomycota > Tremellomycetes > Trichosporonales > Trichosporonaceae > Trichosporon > Trichosporon asahii. The sequence continues at coordinate 1,109,119 of NW_014040915.1, forward strand.
GCCGTCTCCGGACATGTCTAATCCGTCTTTTAAGGCACCTCCCTGCCTGCTCCCCGCTTGGCCCCTCCGCTGTCGGCGTGCGGGGCTCTGCGGTGACTGCCAACGTCACGTGCTCCGTTGCTCGCGTTTGGGCTCTTTCGAGTGGCAACAGCGCGTCGCCATCGTCCATTCACCCACTCGTCCCGTAATCAGAATTGCCCATTCCATTCCGTCTCTGCGTCGCAGTTTATCGTGTGCTCATGGCTTTTGACCCCCACTCTGTCGCATCGGAAATCAGACAAGGCGCAAGTACTCGGCCATCAACCGCAAGTCCGCTTCGAGCCTTCCATCACCCCATACCGACATCACCCCTGTAACTGCGCCCTTCCTCGCCATGAACGTCTCAGCCTTCCTTCATTCCTTTCCACCCCACCTTTGCACGACGCTTACTCTGGAAGTCTACTACTGATCAAGGCCTTCTGATGTTTCCCCGGTGAGCCCTGTCTTCTCGCTCCACGGCACCGACTCTTTGGGGAAGAATGTTGCGGCATAGGGAAGGCGTCTGGCCGCGGGGCTCACGGCGCCCGCGAGCAAGCCTCACGTGCCTGAATGAGTGGTTCTCAAACCCGCATCGCTGGGTTGCATTCACCATGCTCTGTCCACTCTGGACATCTGGATGCAGGGAGGAGGTACGTGCGTTGGCGCAGCAGATCGCACCCAGACATGACCTCTCCGAACGGAGCGTGGTAGGCTTTATCGTAAAGCTAGCTGATGTCCTTGAATGAGAAGTTGGTCTTCCCTGGCATTGAGCTTCCAGCTTAGCGCGGTGGTGCCTCGCAGTGTACACTGATGAACTGAACCAGTACGAAGTAGATCTCTTGAGCGGCAGACTGGATGTCGAGTACCTTTGATCGCATTCCTTACTCGACTGCGATCGACGACGACTTGCCCACTCGACTCAGACACTCGCCACTCGCAGTGTCTCTCAAGCACACATTGCCCGTCACCACCGGTTCGGCATACCGCGCTGCCCGCAGCCCAGCTTGCTGCGCATGCTGCATAGTGACGACGGCTTCTTCTTTCAAAGCATCTCGATCTTTCCTGCATCGTCCGCGTAGTGACTGCGGAGGGTTCCGCCATGATGGCGCTTCAAGTAAGTGCACCGGCAGGGGCGAAGCTTTCCGTTGGAAAGCCTTGCGGAAAGCGGAATGGAGATGATCTTCGCGATCGCCGGGTGTCCATCCTGAGAGGCAGTCCGGGATACCGGATGGTTGTTGAGTCTCGGACAGAGCGATCCGGATGAGACCTTTCCAGAACTGAATTAATTAACGAGTTTGCATGTCGAGTGTCAATCTCAGACCAGACCCCGCCTCAGACATTTCACGCGGCTTCAGCGGGGTGCTTGCCGCCTCTGCATACGCTAAATGAAGGGACGCCACTCAAGACGTAGGCGTCACTGGCCCAGCGTGTCCTGACAGGGGGCGATCTGCCTCGACACTCGCAGCTACTGACAGACATCTTCAACAAACGAACTCAACGGCTTTCCCTCGCCGTCGCCTGTCGCCAAACCCTCGGCCTCCGGGCCGACAGGGACTGCAAGTTCAAGCAGGGGCGGGGTGATCGAGCGCCTGTCGCCCGGCGTTCACTCCGTTACACGCCAACATGGCTGGAAGTTAGGAAGCGGCACCAACCGCGAGGCACGCCGTAGAAGCGCTTGACGTTTCAGACGACTCACACAACTGATGATCCTGCTACAGATCTGCGAGCCAGGACGTTAACCGCCCGCGTGCCGTGTTTCGACCATCACATGTCCGAAAGTGCTCCTCGGCAGATTCCGCCGTACAACCCTCGTCCCCTACGTGGCGATGTCGAGCGCCCTCGGCGCCCGGCAGGCAGAACCCCGTTCGCTGGGCGCAGGTGCCAATCCAACCCAGCACCCCACGTTCGCCGTCAGAGCTCCGCCCATGCTCTGCAGTCTGCTGCGGACACTCGCTGATGGGGACTTCCGTACCCGGGCACCGGTCCGTCTACTCGGGCCAGCGGCGAGGGGATCAATCACCCCCTACTTAACGTAGAGGCATGCCCGAGCGATCCATCCTCGCCACTCGCTTGCTCGTCTCTGCTCATTGCCCACCCGACACAGTCCCCTGTCTGGACTCACTTGCGCGGTATTTCGGCGAGGAGCGCTGCACTGGAATGCTGTGGATCATACCGCGATCGACGGATCAACCAAGCTACGCGTGAGTACACGGCCTGTCGATCTTGCTAGGTAGACATCCGATCGACACATATCCGATAGCCCACCAGGTACACGGCACATTGCACTGGCACATATATATCCCGGACACCGACACCCACACCTCTTGCCTTTACACCTCAGCCTGCATCGTTGATTCCAGTTGTCACACAACTTCACTCTACACTCTACACTTCGCTCCGACTTGCGGCATCCCAGATCATTCGACCATGAGGCTCGCACACATCCCCGCTGGCCCCGAGGCCATCCCCGCACTCAAGAAGGACCAGTGAGTAGATGCCACGCCACCAATGTCTGACGAGTCAGCCTCTACGAGGCGCTGCACAGTATTCATATGTCGCTCCTGAATCCCCGGCACGACCAGCTCGTACACCAACATCTCGACCAGATACATGCCTCCGGCCGCCGCTCCAAGATCCTCGACGTCGGCACCGGCACTGGCTCTTGGGCCATCTCACTCGCTCGCCGCCAGCCGTACTCGGATGTTATTGGCATCGACATCGCCTGGGACCAGTTCGAGGGTACGAGGCTACCGCACGGCAACGCGGACTTCCACACTGTCGGTGAGTGGTGCAGCAAGAATCTGCGAGACCACAGCTCGCTCCCGTGTGTGACCAAATCTGACCACAGACGTGACGCTTCCCCTCCCATGGGGCGACGAGACTTTCGGTGAGTTGGCAGTTTCGCTTGCAACTGACACCAGACCTGATCCACGTCAAGAGCATGCTGATGGAGGTGCCGAGCTACGCGGACATGGTGCGCAACCTGACGCGTCTGCTCAAGCCACGAGGGCTGCTTGTCCTCGTCGAGGCCGAGCTTAGCTTTGTGAGTTTTTATCGATGCTGCTGACCCCAGGTGTCCGTGAACGGCACGCCGGCGCCAGGTGTCGCCAAGTGGTCCGCGGGCGTGCGACGCGCCATCGCCGAGACGGCCAGTTCGACCTCGTCACCGTCGCCGCATCCGCCCGACGCCGCAAGGCTCGACGCGGTCGTAGCCGCAACAGGCTCGTAGTGAGTATTGTCACAGCATCCCTCATCTCTCTCATCATGTAGAGCTTCTCAAGGCCCCCACGATAGCTGACAACAGCGCTCCCCAATTCTACTTCCAGGAGGTCGGCTGCCCGGTCGGCGGGTACATGACTGGTGGTGAGGCCGCGTCGCTCCAGAACTGACGAAAGGGTACGCACACGCATGATGCGGCGCTGATGCAAGCGAGCGCCACGCTGCATAGGGCGGGGACGGTGCTGGGCGCCGTAGTAGGAGAGCAGATGGGCAGTGTGCTGGAGGCGAGGCGATTTGATGGGGACAGCAAGCGGGAGGAGCTGCGGCGGCTGCGTGACGGATGTGTGCGAGAGGTAAGCTGCAGGCGTAGTGCGAGCTGACTCCAGCTGAGCGCGGGCGAGGGGCGGTACGTGCAGCGGCTCTTCGCTGTGTATGCGCGGAAGGCGTAAGCGCTCTCAGAAGTCTGTACATAGTCCGATGCACACGAATATCGGACCTGGTCAAGTGCACAGTTGCATGCTTATTTGAGATTGATACTGCTGACTGCTTATCGGCGGGGTACGAGGCCCTCGCGGTTCGCCTCCGGAGACCAGTACACGACGGCCTGGTACGGCCTCTTCGCCCGTGAGCTGGGTACGTCGACAAGCAGGGAGAGCATCTGGTACTGCCCCTGGTCGTCCTTGACGTAGTCGGCGTGGCATTCACCGATAGTGAACGTGCCGGGGGGAGGCAAGGCCGGGGCGGCCTTCTGGCCCTTGGGGCGGAGACTGAGGCTAGAGGCGAGACTCTTGAGCCAGCCCTCCTGCTTCTCGGCCTCCTTGTCGAGTTTGCGGCTCGTCTCCTCGTCCTCCGGCTCGGGCGTATCGGGGTCGGTCGCGAGACCGAGGAGGCCGCCCTTCTGCTGTGCCCAGGCGTAGAATCCGTCCCACTTCTCCTTGAACCAGTGCCGGACGGGACTCGGCTCGGGGTCGTCCTTGCCCCGCCCGTGCACCCAGAAGGTGATCAGGAGGTGGTCCCTCCCGCTCAGGGGGGAGCGGACGACGCGATGGACAACAGGCGAGGAACCGCGCACGGGCGAAGCGGCATTGGGCGAGTGCGTGAACTTGAGCGGCGGGAGGAGGAATTGCGACAGCGCATCCGTGTCTCGGATCATGTCGATGCACTCGCTGTACAGGACGGCCGGGGAGTTCTTCGCGAACAGCTCGGTCGAGAGCGCAAGCGCGAGCACGACGAAGAGACCGCCGCCGAGGAGCACGACGAGAAGGTTGCCCGACTGGCGTACCGTGCGAACGACTGTTGTCAGCTCCCACTTCCCCGTAGCTGTTCCTTCGAGGGCGTAGGCTGGGCACATCGAGTGCTTAGCACATATAGCTCCTCCCACGAACAGCTCGCAGATGTAGACCCAGGTGCTCGCCCGGCCTAACGGCCTCGCCGCCCGTGCACTCACGCTTTCCACCCAGGTTCAGGTCACCCCACGGCTTCCAAGTCTTCGTCCTCCCACTCGGCCCCACGCCGAGGGGGAACGGTCCAACATGGTCGTGCGTCTGGTCAAAGGCGCGACCCCGCTGGCGCGCCTCGCGCGTGAGGCGGTTCAGGAGCTCCTCCTTGCTCTCATGCTTGCCGCCGGAGCTACCAGAGCTGCCAGATCCAGATCCACCCGAGCCTCCGCTGCTGCCATTCTGCTGAGTCGCGTAGCCCCTGAGACCGAGCTGGCCGACTGCGACCGAGACGATGCGCGGCTTCGGCGCCGCCGCGATAGTGAGAGGAGTAATGGACGCGGAGTGTAGGTAGGCGATAGTTTGGGGAGATAGACGGCTCCCGGCGCGAATGGCCGCGACGCCGCGAGCACTCGCTAGGCCGAACATGGTGAAAGGTGTGGTGACGAAGAAGCGAGGACGCCGCACCGAAAGACGTCATGTTCCTCCCTCCTTCGATCCCTCGCGAGCCTGAGACCGAACCCAGGAGTCTCATGTCATGTCCGAATTTTGGCTCCGTTTGCCACCCCCGCTGGCCGTGCGTCACTTGCATAACCGCTTGAATAGAAATCTTTAGTAACCAGTTTGCCTCCGCTAATGGACTGTTCCTAATGCGTGCCTGTGCAACATGACGATCGAGGAGACCAGGTGCACAAAAACATCTCGCGCAGCCAACAACAGAACAACCCATCACTTACGAAAGATGCCCGAACGAACACCAGAGCCCCAGTACGTCACGATCGACACGAGTGTGGGATCCTTCACTGTCGAGCTGTACACGGCTCACGCGCCCAAGGTATGCTGTTGAAGTATCGCTTTGAGCTGACAACAGACGTGCCAGAACTTTGCCAAGCTCGCTGAGCGAGGGTACTACAACGGTGTCATCGTGAGCTGCTCTCTGGTTGTGCCCAGCTGACCCCAGTTCCACCGCATTATTCCGGTATGTCAAGTCCTCCCAATCGACACACCTGCTGTGAGAGGACGAACGAGCGGGCAAGGCTATGGAGTGGCGAGCACGCCTCCACCCTTCGCCTTCCCTCTTGGCTTGATGTGTCCAGCATTTGAGCGCTCGGCAACAGCTTTGCAGACATGAGTACACAGCTGACTCACAGGGATTCATGATTCAGGGCGGAGACCCGACGGGAACCGGAAGAGGAGGCACGAGCATCTACGGCGAGCGGTTTGCGGACGAGCTCAGCCCGGAACTCCGCTTCGTTGGCGCGGGCATCCTCGCCATGGCCAACTCGGGACCGAACACGAACGGGTCGCAGTTCTTCATTACTTGTGTAAGTTGTTTTCCGGCAGCTGGACAACGGCCGACTGTGCACCCTCTTGATTCACTCGAAGGTCTCGTCGGGGACGCCCACGAGGATGGCCATAGTTCCATCTCCCAGCTAGGAGCTTGTGACTGCTGAAGCTAACACCCAGGCGCCGACACCCTTCCTGGACGGCAAGCACACGATCTTTGGCCGCGTCTACTCGGGCATGAAGACGGTGCAGCGGCTGGAAGCTGTGCGAACGGACGGCAACGACCGGCCGCTGGAGGAGATCAAGATCCACAAGGCGCGGATTGGCAAGGACCTCGCCCCCGGCGATCGTCTCAGCTTGACCCAGTAGACCGGCAGGAGCAGATAGAGCGACAGTAGAGATATAGTCTAATTTCGGATACATGCGAGAAGTGTACTGCTAGCTGGGTAGCTTAGATTTTTGGATGAGTGAAAGGAGGGTGAGAGATTGAGCGACTACTGTCAAGCGGTGTCTATCAGCGGGTGGGGAGGAAGAGAGGTGCGGGCCACAGCGAGGCGCACGAGACGCACTTAGAGGGGCTTGACACCGGTCCACATGGTGGCGACACCGAAGGTGTAGTCCTTCCAGGCGCCGCCCTTGCCCTCGCGGAGGGCGCCGGTCTCGAAGCCGGCGTTGCGGACGAGTTGAGCAAAGTCGGGCTGGGACGGGAAGCGCTCAATGCTCTCGACAAGGTACTGGTACGATCCGGCGTCGCCGGCGATGACCTGGCCAATGACGGGAATGACCTGGAACGAGTACTGGCGGTAGGCCCTGGGTTCTGTCAGCTACGTTCGCGACCGTTGAAGCTCACTCCTTGAGAAGGGGGTTGGAGACCTTGCCGAACTCGAGAACACCGATGCGGCCACCAGGCTTGAGGACACGGTACGCCTCCTTGAGGACGAGGGGGATGTCGGTGCAGTTGCGGATACCGAAGGCGATGGTGTAGAGGTCGATCGAGTTGTCCTTGATGTGGGCGGGGAGGGCCTGGGCGTTGCCGTGCGTGAAGGTGATCTGGGGCGTGTTGTAGTACATCGTCTGGGCGACGCGCTTGCGGCCCTCGTGCAGCATGCCCTCGGTCAGGTCGACGACCTCGACCTCGATGTCGCGCGAACCAAACTTCTCGCGCGCGCGGTCGAGCAGTCGAAGCGCAATGTCGCCCGTTCCTCCGGCGACATCGAGGCACTTGAACGGCTCGGGCGCCGGAGCCTCTCCGTCCGGAACAGCGGAACCGTTACGCACGGGGTTGCGGTGCACGCTGGGCGGCAGGCGGGGGAGCATCGACGACACAAAGTCGTCCTTCCACAGACGGTGGATGCCGAGCGACATCGAGTCGTTCATGATGTCGTACTTGGACGCGACGGACGAGAAGACGCCGCCGACTGATGGGTCAGCTTAGAAAGGACTCGAATAGCTTACCGAGAGACTCCTTCTGCTCCTCCGGGACGGTCTGGAAGCCGAAGTGTGTCGTCCTTCCAGTGTTGCCGGCAGGGGAAGCAGCCGACGTAGACGCAGCGGTCGAGGGGCCGGCGGCGGGGGCGGGCTCGCCGGGCGTCGTCGAGACGGCACGCGCACCCATGGGGACGGCGCGGGGAGCGACGCGGAGGCCAGAGGCGAGGCGGAGGTTGCGGCTCATGGTGGTTGGTGAGGGTGAGTTTCGAACAAATAATCGCAACCATCTCGGAAAAGATGGATCAACCCGTGTCCGAGATTCCCTTGCAGCAGAG
>NW_014040915.1:1117119-1160597 GCF_000293215.1 Trichosporon asahii var. asahii CBS 2479
GCCAACACAATTCCTTCTGCTCCTCCGGGACGGTCTGAAAGCCGAAGTGTGTCGTCCTTCCAGTGTTGCCGGCGAGGGGAAGCAGCCGACGTAGACGCAGCGGTCGAGGGGCCGGCGGCGGGGGCGGGCTCGCCGGGCGTCGTCGAGACGGCACGCGCACCCATGGGGACGGCGCGGGGAGCGACGCGGAGGCCAGAGGCGAGGCGGAGGTTGCGGCTCATGGTGGTTGGTGAGGGTGAGTTTCGAACAAATAATCGCAACCATCTCGGAAAAGATGGATCAACCCGTGTCCGAGATTCCCTTGCAGCAGAGAGGGGACTTTTCAGCCCGCAATTAGCCGTGGCCTAATGAACACCACGTGCCATTAGACTTTGCTTATCAAGGACATAGCTTTTGCTTGTCCGAACACGTGCAGACCCTGAACCTCCACTTCCCAGCAGCTGAATTTCTTAGGTCATAGAAGTCCGCCGCCGCTCGAGAAAGAAGTCTTCATACTACAACATTGTCCTAACGAACATAGCAAAATGGTATGTTTTGAGCTGATAGGACCGGGACTTAGCTGACACACAGGCACCAGGACGTACGAAAGTAACAAAATCGGGCCTCGGAAAGGCCCTCATCAACCGCAAGATCAAGGAGGCGGTGGCTCCGAAGGAGTCCCAGCTGGTGAGACACTGCGCTCGAGCGTCTCTGACGAACAGTACACCCTCGACGAGAGTAACCCGCTCGCTTCCGTCACGCACGAGCGTGACCTCGACGAGTTCCTGGCGAACGCTGCGCTCGCTGACGCCGACTTCACGACTGGTGAGCTAAGTTTATGCTTCCCGAGCTGACAAAGCAGAGCGATCAAAGATCCGCATCATTGCTGGACCGGGTGCCAAGCCGGAGGCCAACCCGTTCCTCCTGTCCGAGGCCGAGGAGAAGAAGGTGGCACGCAAGCAGTTCGACTTCCGAGATGGTCTCAAGATCCCCCGCCGACCGGCATGGACGACGGACATGACCCGCCTACAGCTCGAGAAGCAGGAGCGCGAGAGCTTCCTCGACTGGCGCCGCGAGCTCGCGCACCTCGCCGAGGACAGCAGTCTGCTGCTGACGCCGTTCGAGCGCAACATCCAGCTCTGGCGCCAGCTGTGGCGTGTCATCGAGCGCTCGCACCTCGTCGTCCAGATCGTCGACGCCCGAAACCCCCTTGGATTCCGCAGCGCGGACCTCGAGGACTACGTGAAGGAGGTTGGAAGCGAGGATGGCGACGAGGCAGTTCCCGGCAAGGGCAAGCGAAGGTCGCTCCTACTCATCAACAAGGCCGACCTGCTCACTTACGACCAGCGTCTCGCTTGGGCTGAGTACTTCGAGGCTGAGGGTATCGAGTACGCCTTCTTCTCTGCGGCCAACGCCGCTGCCGCCCTCGAGCAGCAGGAGAAGCAGAGGAAGCGCGCTCTCGGCATCTACGAGTCAGACGAGGAGGGCTCCGACGATGACGATGAGGAGGTCGCCGATAGCGACGAGGAAGAGGGCTCTGAGGAGGAGAGCGAGGAGGACGCTGAGGCTGAGGAGGAGGATGTTGAGGAGGAGGACGCTGAGGGGGAGGAGCCCGAGCAGCCGACTGCTCTCGACAAGGGCAAGCAGAAGGCGACGGTCGAGGACGTCGACGAGGCGGCCGAAGCTTTGGAGCAGGCTCAGCTGGAGGAGAAGCCGGAGGAGATCGAGGATATCCGCACCCGTGTTCTGACTATTGGCGAGCTCGAGGACCTGTTCATCTCTTCCGCCCCTCCTCTCTCCGACTTTGCCACCTCCCGCGACCCGAACCCGTCCAAGCTCATGATCGGTCTTGTCGGCTATCCCAACGTCGGAAAGTCGTCTACGATCAACGCTCTCATCGGTTCGAAGAAGGTGTCCGTCTCCGCTACGCCGGGTAAGACCAAGCACTTCCAGACGCTCGTTCTCTCTGACAAGATCACCCTGTGCGACTGCCCCGGTCTCGTCTTCCCCCAGTTCGCCAACACGCAGGCCGACATGATCTGCGACGGTGTCCTCCCCATCGACCAGATGCGCGAGTACTCTGCCCCCGTCGACCTTGTGTGCCGCCGTATCCCTCGCGAGATTCTCGAGGGTACGTACGGCATTCGCATCGACGTGAAGGAGATCGAGGACGGAGGTACGGGCAAGGTCGGCTGGGAGGACCTCCTCAGTGCCTACGCCATTGCGCGCGGTATGACGCGCTCCTCGTTCGGTATGCCCGACACGTCTCGTGCGGCTCGTTACGTGCTCAAGGACTACGTGAACGCCAAGCTGTTGTACGGCCGCGCGCCGCCCGGCATGGACGCGGACGCGTACATGAGCACCTCCCGCCAGCGCACGCTGCAGGAGATCGAGGACAGCTACGCTGCGGGCCGCAAGCGCGCGCCGGAGACGCACGTCTCGAAGAACTCGGACACGTACGTGGCCCCCGCCTCGTCGAAGGCGGCCATCACCTCGATGGAGCCGATCGAGGAGGGTCCGGCGCCGACACACAACCAGATCAGCAAGAACAGTGCCGTCGCCGCCGGCCGGAGTGGGCGCGTCAAGGCCGCCGCACTCGAGGACCACTTCTTCTCGGAGCCTGGCGCGCAGCCCCGTGTCGTCGTCAAGGGACGCTCGCAGGGCGCCGCCCCCGAGATGGACTTCTCCCGCCCCACGCTCTACCCGCACCAGCGCCGGCTGGGACCGGACGGCATGCCCATCCTCGAGACGGGGGTCAAGGTCCGCAACAACGGCAAGAAGCACTTCAAGGAGAAGCGCGGCAAGCAGCGCTCCGGACGCGGATACGACTAAGCTGTATGCTCGCCGTAGCCTAATGAACGGCCGTCTTGTCGGCCGCACAGTGTGCCCGCAGCCAGAACAAGCAGAGCAGCAGTTCAGCAGTAAAATGTGCCGGAGCATCTTCGCCGTTCCGCATTTGAAACTGCACATCAGCGAGCCCGTCATAGCTCTGAGTGGGCGGAAACCTCCCGAGTGACGGAGAGCGCAGCTGCGAAGCACGAATCACCGACAGCGGAGAAGCACCGTATTTGTGTTATTGATAGACAAGAGTGACCTTGAAAATGTATAATCTGCCGGGCTGCAGTAGTCGCCGGGTGTGGCGGTGTCCAGTGGCTGGGGATTGTGCTTGCGTCATGTCGGGTGGAGCATGCAGTATCGGACGTGACGAGGCACCGCCGCGGGCGGCGCGAGCCGAAGCGAGAGCAGGCGTACGTGCGTGAGCGACGATCATCAGAGGTCGGACGAGCCGAAGTCTGTCTGGTTGTCGTGTGACGAGTTTAACAAGAGATTAACAGAAACGTGCCGCGGGAGATCTCACTGTTGTTTCCTCTTGGCCGTCGACGGATGCCGGCGGCAGACGGCAACTGACGGCGACTTTTTACTCCACCCTTTCGAGACTCTCGACGTATCAACCGTTGGCCAAAACTTGCCGCTCAAGGGCTGCAGGGGGGCTCGGAAAGTTTACTGAAGCCATTTCGGCAGGTTTCCCCTGCGCAGTGTACAGCAGCCGACCCTCCGAGGGTCGCCAGCCCACTCACACGCAGCAGGAGGCTCGCTCCAATGGCCGAACCAGGTACGGCGTACCCCCTGTCCGCTGAATCGTTATCACCAGGTACCCACTAAGGACTAGACTCCTCTGCAGACGGGTTTTCCGTTTCTGAACGAATAATACAAAGGCACTCGTGCGAAATGAATCTTTAGGCACCAATATGGAGCCTGTGTAATGCGCAGATCATGTGCAGTGTGAGGTCGCTCGGGGCGGCCATCGCTACATGGCCGCAGAGAATATCGTAACTATGCCGGCTTTTCCGGGCCTGGTTGGGTGTACTAGACTTGCGCAGCTCCTCCCCTCGTGCGGGAGGTTTGCACCAGGTCAGCCCCAGACCAGGACCGACCAAGCCTCAGCAAGTTGTGAACCAAAGATGCCCCATGTCAGTGGCGCACCACGCCCCGCTTGCGGTGGACGCCCGTTATACCGGCCGCTCTCACCATAGAATGGCCCCGGCTAAACTGTTAAACTATGTTCAGACGAGATGCGAGCGAGCTACATTCTTGCTAGCTACACTGGAGACATTGTCGCGGTCAGACGGCCAGACAGCGGGCTGCGCCCACCGGGCCCGGTGCGTAACGCCGCTGCACTCGATGCGAGGGGAATGATATAAAGTGCGCCGTCGTTGTGAAGCAGAGAAGCACTCTTTCCATCGACAAGAACACAGCGCTTTCCTCGACCTCTCCACCCTCATCGCGACTTGCGAACGGACTCGAGCCAACACAATTGGGAAGACTTCATAACGAAGATCAGATTAAGCCTATAAGACGACTAGCAACATGATCCGCGCTCCCTCCAAGCGCCTCGGCCCCATCGCCAAGCGGGGTCTGGAGACGGCAGCCCACCCTCCTCCTCCGCCTCCTATGGACATGGGCATGGGCATGATGGGCCGCGCAGCCCGCAAGCCGCGCGCCGAAGGTGACGTGAGTCCTACTCTCCACTATCGTAACTCCCCCCTTCACCTTGTTGTCGAATGTTGTCTCCTCGCTGGCGTGAATCGGCGCCAGATCCACCCAGATCTGCACCTGTCCACCTGACTGCCTAGTCTCGGACCGGGCGGGCCGGTCGCGCGACGCTGCTGACCGCTCACCGCTCGCCGCTCGCCTGGAATAGTCCGAAACACACCGCAGTTGGCGTGCGCTACCTGATGACGGGCACGGAGGGCGAGACCGCCGCTGGGCCGCATTAAAGTGTCCGTGTCGGCGTCGCGGTGTTCCATGTCGCGAACGTTTGTTCGGGGCGGCGCACACGACTGGCTCATTGCCGTCGGGACTCGTGACATGGGAAGCGCAGGGAGCAGGGGCCAAGGACGAGGTTTCACTTCCAAAGAGACCATGATGGCCAGGTCCAAATAAGACGTTGAAAGGAAACGTAATGGTCAATGAGCCACGAGACCTCGGTCCTAGTCCAGGCTCACTCTCCCTTGCCCTGCGCTAGTGCCGAGACTAGCGCAGGATCCGTCGGCAACTCCCACTGATGCGACCCTCGGGGCTCGTACCTAATGAGTTCATTTAGCATTCCGCTGTTTCGACTGCGGAGCAGCCCCGGGTTGGTGGGCCGGCGCACTAGTGCACTAGCGCACCAGGGCCGAATGCTCGAGAGGAGTACGACGCTGCTGCACGCAACGATCGTCCGGCAAGAGCATGAAGTTTATTCGTGTGGCGCCACTACCCCGAGTCATCACTGGATGCATAACCCCCCCCTCCATTGGATGTCACCCGCTGCTATTCTCGAGCTTGTGCTGAGCCTGTCACGACTTTGTGCTGACGACAGATCGGCTCCGTCTTCGCCTCGCTCAGCAACGAGAAGGCGCAAGCCCTGCCCCCGCGGTTCCGCGACCTGAAGCGAGTCCTCATGGGCGACGCGGACAACCAGGCTCGCCTGATTGCGTCCTGGACCCGTCTCACCGACCGGCTGGCGAGGGCCGCCAGCGACATCGAGCGGAGACGGCAGGCCTGCGTCCCTGTTCTGAGCTACGACGAGCTCGTCTCTGGCGACGCCAAGGCCATCGCCCGCTTCAAGGAGTGCGGCACAGCGGTGCTGACTGGCGTGATCCCCGAATCGACGGCGGAGCGGTGGCTGGGCGAGGTCGAGGCGTACGTCGCGGCCAACCCGGACGTGAAGGGCTTCCCGGCGGACGACAAGCAGGTGTTCGAGCTGTACTGGTCTCGCCCGCAGCTCGAGGCGCGTTCCCACCCCCGCGCCATGGCCGTGCAGCGTGCCCTCCTCAACCTCTTCTCCGGCTCGGATGGCCCCGCGGCCAAGCAGCCGCTCGCGTACGCCGACCGGCTCCGCGTCCGTCACCCCGGCGACAGCCGCTTCGCCCTCGGCCCGCACATGGACGGCGGCAGTGTCGAGCGCTGGGAAGACCCCGCCTACAGGGCAGTGTACAGGGACATCCTGACGGGACGGTGGGAGCAGTTCGACCCCTTCGAGCTCGGCGCGAGGGCGCGCGCGAACCAGAATCTCTACGACGGACCCGGGGCCTGTGGCGTCTTCCGCGCGTTCCAGGGCTGGACGTCGCTCTCGCACACGGGGCCTGGTGAAGGCACTCTGCGCGTCTACCCGCGTCTGAGGGAGCTTTCCGCTTACACCTTGCTTAGGCCGCTGTTCCGCGCCCTCAAGACCGAGGCCGAGGTCGGACGCGAGGCGTATCTGGCCAGCGAGAACTGGATCCTGGACACGGTCACGAGCGACTTCCCCAACGCGCCTCCGGCGCGCTCGCAGGAGTTCAACGACGAGACACACCCCCACCTCCAGCTCGGACGCACAATGGTGTCCATCCCCCACGTCAGGCCGGGCGACCAGGCCTGGTGGCACGCGGACGTGATCCACGCCGTCGAGGCCACGCATGGCGGCAACGGGCCCAGCGCAGTCATGTACATCCCCTCTGTGCCCATGACGCCGCTCAACGCAGCCTATGTCGCGGACCAGCGCGAGGCGTTCGTGAACCGCATCCCGCCGCCGGACTTCCCAGGCGGCGTCGGCGAGAGTGCCTTCCGCGGCACGGGCACGCCCGACGACGTCAAGGGATCCGACGCCCGCCGGGCAATGGGCCTCGAGAAGTTTGAGGTCTCCGACACCATGCCCGCGAACGAGAGGGCGGTCGTCGAGGCGTGCAACAAGATTCTCGGGTTCTAGGCGAACGCAGGCAAACGCGAGGTCGTGAGAGGAGGCAGCTTATCATAGAGTGTACCGGTTATCAGCATGTATCCATTGATTTCGAAGTTCAGCGATAAAAGTGAGCGGAGCCCAGCGCCGGGCCGATCGGCACGGCCAAGAGACCGGAGGCACCGGGTGCGATAAGCCGGAGGGACGTGTCCGACCGATGGCGTTCTGGGCGGTCATCACCGTTCGTAGCGATCCGGCGCTGCCGGTACCTGGCAGCGGTATGCGATGCATGCGAGAGGATTTCCGAGGTGGTGCAGTAAGTGTAGCTAATGCTGCTGACAGCAGAGGGCTTGATTCTGTAAATCAAGTTCGAGTACACTTAAACTCGTGGCGATGGACGCTGTTGGCCCGCAGCCCTTGCCTCGTGACCGTGTGTCGCCAAGCGTTAAAGTGTTGACGGAGCCACTACCTAGATGACAGCTCTCTGTTACGCCGCACATGTTTGTCCATCGTTGTCAGTTTGTTAGGGTTATCTGCGTCCAATATGGGGTTCGGCAGGTTGTTGCGACGAGCCCACAATGCTCTTGCCGAGGGTACCGATCGGCTCGCTCAATCTTCGCCTCCCTCAGTCTCTCAGTCTGAGCAAGAATTTGAACAGTCAGTCAGAGAGGTCAGGAAGATGAGCCAGTCTTGTGAGAACAGAGTCAACATCTGTCACGAGGATGGGCTTCCGGAATCGACGACACTTCAGCAAAGTTATCGGCTTGGGCTGTTACGGTCAGCAGCAGGATGCCTTGCTTCGTTGAGAGCGAGCTCCCATCAAAATCTTGGAAACTCTCCTCTCTCACTTCTCAATCATGTGAAACCATACTTGAGGAGAGAGCGCCAAATCTCATCCTGTAAACCCCGATCAAAGCAATCAAGCAAGACGAGGATCGAAACTCGCATCGCAGGCACCCTCCCTCGGTCACCTAAACGATCACGTGACCGTCGCCACTCACCTCCACCGAGCCATGACGCATTGCGAGCTGCGACGACCGACTCGTCACCCCCGTCGAGCACACAGACATTGCGTTCATCAACAGCATCTTCACATCAACTGGCTATCTCGATAGCGACCTAAACGAAAGAATCTTAACGACTCGATTCACGACTCCTGGTGGAGTCCCATCCAGCACCAGCTCCCAAACTCGCCGACCTGTACTCGTCTTCTTCGACGTCTCACAGATCACAGCGTCACCTGGCTTCCCTGAGAAGTTAGTGTCCTCGCCGCGTACCGCAATTCAGCCAAGCATCCTTTTCAAGCGAACGTCTTATCGGGCAAGAGAGTTTCAAGATGCCGGACAACTCTGCTCTGGACGCGGATGCGCTCCTGCTCCTGCTCCCTACGCTCCTTCCTCGTTCCACAAGCTCACCCTTACCTCACCCAACTGACTCTGTGGCCGCCCTGGTACACACAATCCACACGCAGCTCGGCTTCCGCCTGCTGCCGTCACCCGGAACGGCCGCGACTGATGCCGGGTCATCTTCTGCCGGTGGTCCTGCCGAACCGGAGTCTTCCGGGAACAATGAGGACGACGACATGTCGGAGACCACGACAGCAGTGGACCCCAATGAGGATACCGGATCTGGGGTCGCCAACGTTCTTCCCGCCGGCTGGAACGCACGTGGCGAGGACAACTACACGTTCGAGTACCGGCACGAGCAGAGCAGCATGACGTTCCGCGTGCGCGTCGGGCGCATGGGTAGCCGGATCACGGTAGACGGGATGGCGGAGGACAGCGCACCTCACTCGTTTTCTCTGCCCGTGGGCGACATTGTGAACGCAGGGTTGTTCCCGATTCCCTCGGCCGCGACTGCGGCGACCGCCGCCGGTGACGAGCAGGACGCTGCCCGGGCGCTGGGTTTCGTGTCTCGCGACGCGTGAGTGGCCGCTGAGCTATCAATGTGCGGGCGACGATAGCTGACCCGCAGTGTGAACCGTTTCACCAGCTCGTACGACAGCAGCGTCGTTTCCCGTCTCGTCCCGGGGCTGAGCAAGGAGGGCTACACGGCGGCTGCACCGTGAGTAGATCTTCGTTTCAGGCTCAGCCACGAAACAGCACAAGTGAAGGATCGTTCAAGACTGACTTGCAGGTCATCGGCGCCTAGAGGTCCGGATGAGCGTCGCCGCCCGCGCCCTACGCCGGACAACCCGACCGGGCCCGAGCCGGCCCGGCCCGGCGTCCCCTCGCCTCTGATCGACCCTCTCCGAGGTCCCGGCGCCGTCCCAGCCGCATCTGTAGGTCACCGCGACCTCGACCGCCCCGACTCGAGCGGTGGCATGGTGGTCGACTTCAACCACCCGCTGTTCGCAGGTCGCCGCGGCCAAGGCAGCGGTGAGGTTCCCGACCCGTCCCACCCTTCCGGCGCTCGCTGGGACCCCGTTGGGCCCCACGGCCCGACTGGCCCACGTTTCCCCGGTGGCTCTGGCGGTAGTAACCCGCTCGGAGGCGTGGGCGTTACCGACCCGGAATGGCGCAACAGGTTTGGGGACGAGATGCCGCCTCCGGGCGAGTTTGGGCCAGACATGGGTCTGGGCCCCTTCGGTGGCCCTAACGCAGGACCCGGCGGTGGTCGCTTTGGAGGAGCAGGTGGAGGCCGCTTCGGCCCGGAGGGCCTGGCGGGCTCGGCGGCGGCTTTGGAGGCGGGCTTGGCGGAGGCGGCGGAGGCGGCGGCTTTGGAGGAGGGGGTTTCGGCGGGGGTGGGGGTATGTTCATGTGAGCGAGCGTCAGCGAGCTCCCGAGCTCCAACCGAGTCGGTGATCAGCGGACTTGGCATACGTTAGGCGAAACTCATCGCCCGAAATCAGCGTCGTAGTGTATAGTGGCTGGTCAGCAGAATGTATAGTCAAATGTGCAGTTCATTGTGAATGTGTGTGCGTAGGTTCATGAGGCGCAGCGAGTACGAGTGATCGCGATCAATCGCGGTGATCGGTCAACTGTCACGGGCAGCGGTCGCTTGTGCCCAGTATTATAACGGAACTCTTGTCGGAAACTATCTCCGCATGGTATGATTGGCAGTCAAGACGGGCACGGGATTCGGCGTAATTCCTGCACAGCACCAACGCGGGGCCGAGAGTTCAGCCCGTCATCCGCCTGCATATGTTGTACCCCGCCAACTGCGCCGGGCATGCCGACCGGCATATGGCATGTGGCAAGGCCAGCCTGAGCTCTGGCCACTGAGTAGCGTGCAAATCGAAAACGTGCGTGGCCAGCTGCATAAGGCACCCGCCGTGGCTTGTCGACTTTCCAACTCGGGTGAGTGGCCAAATGCTCGATGGATGGCCAGAACGGAAATTCGAACGCAGCTCTCCGGTTGGCGCACACAAAGTGCGATAAGAGATCGCCACCGTCTGCCGGCGGCACGGGCGGGGTCACGGCGCGCCGTGTCTCCTATCGACGCTATCTTTGGAGTGTGTCGTCAAGATTCTGTCTGTGTACTAGTTGCCACGCTGCACAGTTACGCATGCAAGGTTACGAGACTAGAGAGCCGGGCGCAACCGAGCACTGCTGCCGGCCGGAGAAGAGTGGGACCGGACTAGCACTAACAGACTAGCCCACGCATGCTGATCCCGGTAACGAGTCGAAGACGATCCGGCACGGACGCGCATGCACATGCGTGAGTGCGTGAGGCGTGATCGTCCCGGACAGCCGTGGCGAGTGGCGACGAGTCAATCGCGGATATGCCTTGTTCACACACATTCCCGCGACAACTCTGTACGTTATCGGGCACAAGACTACGCGAACCTACGACGTGTATAGTGTTCCCGATACCTTCGCATTCCCGCGACGTGTACCGCGTAGAATGGAGACGTGTACCGCGTACCGTGTCATGCAAAGTGGACGCGTAGCTGTACGCAATACAAGCTTGCACCGGTGTGCTCGTAGTTGAGCTGTGCGTGCCATGTCCGGTCATCCACCTGCACGCCCTGCGGGCCAATTATCTCCGCATCGACCAACCCCGCGCCTCAATAGCACGCGTAGCCGAGAACACTATCAACACAGCAGACAACGCGTCCAGGCGGTGTTCGGCTCGGTGGCAGATTATGCATGCATGGGGAGGGGATAAAGGGGAGTCTGACGCGATCCGGTCTCTGGGAACATGGACCTTCATACCGGGCCTAACAGGTGGAAACGAACGGGAGGCCGGCAGCAGCGCGGCAGTCCCTTCTCGGCCATCGATCAACAGCGTCAACAGCGTCAACAGCAGTGCTCCCTGCTTGGCGATGACGATGAGAATCTGGCGGTGTGTGATGTTCAGGATAACGTGTGTGACGTCGTGTTTGCTCGGTGAGAGCCGGAGCCGGCAGACGCAGGACCCAGACCGACTGCGGAGGAAAGTTGGGAACAATGGAAACCATGCATGGATTTCGGAGATGGCGGATGGAGGCCGTCCGCTGGGCCAAGCATCCGTAGTGCGCCTAGTGCATTATGCGGAGTGCAGTGCACGGAAACGATGGCATCGATCGGAGCCTGCCCACCGCTCTCGATATCCGTCGTCGTCATAGTTTTGTGGAGCTGCGATCGCACCTGAGCACCTGGGCATGGCCGGCGAGGCCGGCATGGACACGGGGTGCCGGAGGGCCTGGCCCCAGATGTTATCAACAGCACTGACGCTGGTGTGGATCCCGGGTATTCCCCGCAGCACGCTCCCTCGCTATGGTGTCATAGACCCCGCGCCGTTGCCCGGGTTGACACCATCTGCACCATTGTGGTGCCACTATGAGACTTCCGGATTCCGTGGTATGGAGCGAGCGGGCTGGCTGGGCATGTGGGCAACACCCTCCCCTACGTCCGGCGACTTGCTACTACGGCGTTCTGACCGGGGTTCGACGCTGTGGTCGGATCTTCGACTTGCTCCACATACACGTATGTACTACCTGGCAGCAGAAAAAATGTGGTGCATGCAGCATGTAACGGTTTGCCAGCCACGCTGCTCGATCACGCCTGGCTAAGCGATGCATGGCTGAAGTGGGGGGAACAATAATCGATTTTCAATCGACTATCAATGCGTGAACAGCGTGGTTCGGGTGATAGCGATTCGGGTATGCAGGCGAGGTCCGCTTGTACAGAGGGAGAGATACGTGATCGCTGCGAGGTGGAAGGGAGGGGGAAGGGGGAGACAGGAGAGTGACCGGTGCAAATTTCCCCGATCCTAGTCGCCATCCACCACGGCAATCGCGGTCTGGCGGTTACGGCGCTTACGGTGGAAAAATCGGCCGGCTACCACCTCTGTGAATAGTCCTGTTTATGGAAAAAGTCGGAAACACCCTGCGCGGCCTGAGGGGCTCGGTGGGTCGGTAACCGGTCAAAGAGCCCCCTTCCCTGAACTCCACAGTCTTGCCTCTCTTAAAGCTCTGCCCAGAACCCCGCTATCACGACTTTCTCATATCTTGCCCCGCGCTCAGCTCTCCGGTTCTCTCCATATCTATCTCTCTCTCTCAGATAGCACGACGCACACCTCGTGTCTGTGCATATAACCACCGACTGCCGACCGACTCCTTGGTCTCGCCGCATATATTCCACACTTCCGCCACTCGAGGCGGACATACCCATCACATCAGCCAACAGATCCTATCACCACCACCACCACCACCACTACTACTCTCGCAACCATGGCCACCATGGACGACCTCATCGCGATGGCGGGCCAGCTTCACATGTCCCAGGAGGCGCTCGACCTGAACAGCTTCAAGGCGCAGCTCGCGCGCACGCTGGTCCTCCCCATGCCGATCCCGACATCCACTACCGGCTCGAGCCCCGCGTCCGATGCGCCGCTACCCTCCCCGACGAGCTGCGGCTCCTTTGACGCCTTCCCCTTCCCCGCTCCCTCGCAGGGATCACCAACGCCGGCCTACCAGTACCAGGAGGACGACGCTGCGCTCGCAGCCGCCTTCGCCGGCGACGCCTTTGCCCCCATGGTCCAGCAGAAGCAGGACCCGTGGTCTGCCTTCCGCCCGAGCTCCTTCCAGGCTCCGCCGCCTCAGTACCAACCCCCGCCGCAGTACACGCCCCAGCAGAGCCAGCAGCAGGACGCGATGGACGCCGACATGGCCGAGGCGATGCTCTAAGCGCCCTCGAACACTTCAACACCACACCATATAATCATAGAACATTACCATAGCATTTTCTCACATCTCACATCCATCCATAGTTGTACCTAGACACACAAGACAAAGACAAGAAGAACACGTTGTAGACATTTTCCCAGAACTTTGCATGCATCAGTAGACATTTTTTTCCACACGCGATGCCGTCACTTGTTTGTTTGGAGTGGGAAACCCCTCCTTGTGTGACATGTTGGCGCGTACCGGACTGTCACACCGTGTCTGTGTTTGCGGGCAGCGGGCGAGTTGCTGACAGGGGAATGCATTTCCGGATCCGTCTTGGGAAGCATGCGGTCGCTCACCGTTGGTCACGAGGTCACTTGGACTCGGTATAGCTCGGTATCTGACTGCATTCTGCTGGAAACGGGATGGGAGTGTGGGCAAGTGGGTCGTAACCAGCCCGAAGCCACACTCAATGGTGCTGCGGAAACGATGCCGTCAGCCGTACAAACGTACAGGCGTACAGGCGTCTGCCGAAGCACACCATTTCCCTCTACCACAAAGCCCGGTACGAGGGAACAGGGGGGGTAGCGGATTGCTGGAAATCCGTCGACCGGCACAGCGGCACGGAAGTGGGTCAGCTGACGCTCGTCATTCTGGAGGCGGCAACTTGGCCGAGGGCTCCTCCTCGCTGCTCACCCGGCCCCGTTCATTCTGGGGCCTCTCAAGTGCTGCATCGCATGCATTACATGCATTGGCGAGCTCCAATGTAGGCTCGTCCTGAACTCCTTCCGTGAAACTCCGCTCCGCTGACTCCGTAATGAAGCCTCTCGCAACGGTATCGGACTGTTCGCAACGCACTTCGGCACGACTGTTGATTGCGCAGCAGCTCTGTCTCTGTTGTTGTATTTACTGAATTCAGAAACTTCACTTAGGTTTACACTTCCACCCGTGCTTCTTTCTGCATTCGGCTTTGTGGACCTGTCACGCTGGATCAGAATGCTCGATTACAACGCCACACGGCATCTGCGACCCACATTGCGACGGACCAGCCTAGCGGAGATTCTTCCGTCAATCCGGACGTTCCGTATAATGCGACGTCTCTCGCATGACTCGTTCCTACGTTCGTGGCCCCGGAGATCCGGACTACTGGACGGTGGGGAACCAGGCAGGCGCTGAGCGCTATGCAGTCATATGGGCAGACATGGGGTGTGGGCATGTGACTTGGTATACCCGACACTCATCCGGGTTGCTCGGCGACTTTGGCACAGCTTAGCCGTTCACCCGCCCCGATCCACCGGAACCGACCGTACAGGTCCACGAAAAAACGGCGAGTTTCACGAGCAGGCTGAAGGGAACCGGCAAGAAGCGGCCCATTGCATGGACCTGTACATCCATCCTCGAAATTTTCAGCGGCAAAGGACTCTTTTGAACGTGGGGGAACGAGTCCTATGCACAGAACCAGGGGTCGATTACGATCAATCACACGAGAGCGCGGGGCCAAGACGTGCTCCCAGCCCCCTTGCGCTAGGCGATAGCGCGAGGGGACCCCACACCAGTTGCTCCGAGAGACACTCCGCTCCGCTATCGTTTACACTCCCTGCTCTCCCTGCTCTCAGATCGCCGCTAGGAAGCTGCTGAGTCAGTTCGTGCAACGGGTCAATCACATCTCCCCATGGACGATACGTATGCAGATCGAGGAGATCCACGATAGGGAGCAGCACAGGGCCGAGGCGGTGAGGCGTATCCCGACGACGCCGGAAATTCTCTGTGGGTCCAGTTGTGGGAGACACCTGCCGGCCGACCTGACCTGAGCTGGGCTGTGCTTGGTCGCCGGTCAACCTGGCACGGTAATTCGCGGCAGCCTCAGTGGCCCAACTGACTGGTGCAAGCCAAGCAAACCCCTTGCCTGGCGCTTCCGGGCGCTCGAGGCGTACACGTGCCCGCTCTCGTCCTGGTGGCGCTCAACCTGAGCGCGGCGCCAGGCCGAGTGTCGAACACCGCACATCGCCGGATCTCCGATCCCCACGTCCCAGACACAGTTCCCCAACAACGGTCCAGCTGCATCGAAACGGTGCTACGGGTCGCGATCGAAATTTTCATCTCGCAGAATAGACGAACACAGGCGAGGAGGTCTTACCCCGCATTCATCATCGGACCCCCCACTCTCTGTGGAAATTTTCAGAAGCGTGAAAGGACCAGAAAGGCACAAGGTCCCAAGAAAAAGTCTGTCGGAAGCAATCCGCCGATCACACTGGTTGGTCGCGCTGATCGCGTAGCCCCGCTGGCCCCGCATTGGATCTCCACCAATGGCGTGCAGATCTCTCTGCGAGGCAAGCGAGTCTGGAGAGAGGGGCCGGTACCTCGCGACTTTGCGGCTCGGGTTCTCCGGTTGGACCTGTCGACCGGGCCGTGGTCCTTCCGGATACACATCAGGCAATCTGGCTGACTGACTGCAGAGAGGCGAGTGCCGTGCCGCCGGATAAAGCAGTATGCACCAGTTTGCTCCAAGCGAGCCATTGCTCTTCCGGCGATCTTTGCGAGCTCTGCGACCTATCCGGCCAACCATGAGTGCAGGTCAGATGTGGAGGAGGCGCGTGCATAGTGGGGCACCCATCCGCCCATCATGGAGCGTGGGGCTCGGCATTTGCCATAACTTTTGACGAGACACTGTTGACGAGTAAAAACGGACGGGGTGACTACCGCGATCGGTCCGGGATCCGTTCCAGCAAGGCGGAGTAAGAGCGGCGCTGGGAGGCTCAATTGGGCGATTAATCACGGGTGGGACATGTGCTCGAACTCACCCCACCCTCTCTGCTCCCCCACGCCAGATCCAGAACGGCTTTGCCTAATCTGGGGGGTCCGGGGTAGGTGAAGGTGTGAGTGATTGGCATGTGCAGACTCATGGCGGACAGCCGACTTGCCGAGCTGGTGTGATGGCTGGTGTGATCCGTGGTCAGTGCGTCTCCCTCAAGTGGACGCCGCACGGCGGAGCAGTCGGGTGGGCGGTAAAGCACACTCTCGGGTTAAGCGACCGTGGGAGACAGTGAGCACCAGGCGAGTGCTGACTGGGCTCGCGTCTCCGGCGTCTGAATCTCGGAGGCTCCCGAGTTCCAGGCTCGGAAGTGTCTCCGCTGACTCGACGCCGTACACGGCTCTGCTTACCGCCATACAACAGTAGAGACCGCTCTGCCCCACTGGAGGCCGCCGGAGTGCTTGGCGCCGTCATACCTCGCCGCAAATGTAATAGGCATGCCGCCGGCAGATTGCTGTTCACGAGCCCTGCTCAGATCTATCGGCTCCTCGGAATCCGGAATCGATCCCATTACACCCGTCCTTCTGTGCGTTTCTACTCGGGCTTCGACAGAGACGCCTGCACTGCAAGTGATTTCCGAGAAAACGGAGAACACCACTTCTTATACGAGATAACAGGTGTTTGTATTTCGATTCCGTCTGGATATGTCTTCTCCGTGATTCTGGTCTCACAGGGTCGTCAACTGATGTCTCATACAACGCCGCGATACCGCTTCCCGGACTGTGACCGATGGCGAACTCGTCAACCTCGTCAGCTAGTCAGCTGTTGCTAAATGCAGATCATTCCCGGGCCCCACGCCGGCCCCGCCCACGCCAGACGCCCACCTGACGACGATCCGGAGCCCTCCGAGACACCATCGCACATCGCTAAGCGACCTGCTTTCTCATTCTTCGTGCGAGCGCCTCGTACGTCGTCCACGGCTCATGGCGGTTCAGGCCGGTATCGACGGCTCAGAACGGCATGCATGGCATGGTATGCGTGCGATGATCGAAATCGGACCGTATCCGGACCTACTGGATACGAAACTGGAAATGAAACGGCCCGGTAGAAAATAAGCCGCGAGGTACCGCGCCTTACCGCATCCTCCGTGCCCACCGGTATCTGGCCGAGTGGGCTCCAGAGTTCCAGACGCCGGCGATCAGCGTTTGCAGCGGTGATCTGCGCGGATCTGCACCGGATGCAGGTCGGATGTGTACAAGCGGCAAGCGATCGTAAACCAGGTCTATGTATGCCTAGCCGCCGGGTGTTGGAAGGGTACTCTGCGCGGGCGTACTGAGCGGGTTGCGCACCGCCGCTGTGAAGTGCGTATGTGCGGGCTACGATGCGGGGCTCTCAGAGCGGAAGGTCAATTCCATGCTACTGAAGTTGATGCTCTGAGTTACCTGTTCTTGGCCACTGATAACGAACATTGGCATATGTTCTCACCCCGACAAGCTGTTAGCCGGCTGCATCGATTGCGGGCGGACGAGCGGCAATGTCCGTCGATCGACGTTTGCCGCCCGTTCTCCATCGGTCATCTCCCGGCCGCGCCGGTGTCTCGCAGCCGGCGGCGGGGAGCGATTCAGAGACGAGCGCTGGACCAGTGCGGGCGAGATACGTCCTCGCGTATCCCTTGTGGGGTTCTGCGCTGCTTACTGCTAGCCGCAGCCCTGGTCCCGTCAAGTGGCAAAGCCAAAGAGTCCAGGACTCGACGCCGAGCCCGGTGACGGCCACTGTCTCTGGTGCGACGGCCCCGAAGTGGTCCGTTCTGGGAGCTCCTCTGGATTGTTTCTGGACTCGTGCCTTACTTCAAGCTGCCACAATTCACATGTCAGTTGCCAGAGTCTGGATGCGGTCAGGCTCCTGCACGGCTGCACCGCATTGTCACACCCTTGTGGCATTGAAGACTGACAACCTCTGGAGACATTGAAGTCAATATTGCTTTTTCCACTCATGGGGTACGGGCTATCACCTTCAGACCATTGATCGTAAACTGATGATGAATCGGAGTGCACAGCATGACGAAGGGAACACCCACACGCTTCAGAGTATAAAGCAAAGTCCAGTGGAGAAGCGGACCGGGCGTTATATGACATTGCCTCGCCACTCTCACATACTTCAAATTGACCATCGCAACCATGCTGATCACAGTCTTCATAGCAGTCGCTTCTGTCGCGCTCGGCGCCCCCTTCGAAGAAGCCCTGGACACACGAGATGGTGCAGAGTACACGACCGAAGTCATGATCCACGGCAACACCCCTCTCTCAATCGGGGACATCAGCGCCTTCGAGCTAGTGCGCGAGGCGCTCGACGAGCTTTGCACGGGTCAAGACTGCGACACAACGCGCTGGTCAACCCCTAAAACCACAATGAAGGGGTACACGAACAGCGCGAGCGAGCTGAAGTCGTACAACGTGTCGATATCCGCCAACGCCATCTTTCCTGTACTGAAGGGAGCTGATGGGAAACTGGATGGCGGCGGGTTGGCGCGCACGAGCCTGAAGACAGCCATGGTCGAGGCGATCCGTCTCGGCGAGCAGAGGAAGTGGCTCGAGTACTCCGTCTACCCCGACATTAGCGGCGGTATCGCAGGCATGAACATGCTCCATTCGAAATGGGACTGGTTCGGGTCCATCCATCCCCAGTATGCGCTGTATCGGAGCCAAACGGGCGACGGGTCCCAGGCGGGACACATCGTGATTGAGTTTCAAGTGCATGAACTCGGGCCCAAGGCCGACTTCTGCAGCGTCCTGAGCAATATCGTCGGCAGTCTTGCCAGTGGAATCGGACTTTTGCCCATGGCCGGACCGATCTTGGGATGCTTGGGGTCGATCGCCGCCAGGGGCGCGGGGAGTTGCGCCAAGTCCAAGCGAGACGGGGAGTATGGCGCCTATGTCCCCAACTTTACCAACAACTCGTACACCCAGAGCCTGCTGGATGGAGAGAACTGGTGGAGCGAAACTTCGGCAGCTCTTGCTGGCTGAGACTGTAGCGAATGCAAAGATGACCGACGTTGCTAGTTCGGAAAAGCGTGAGATGCGCCCTGTCGTCTGAAGATCTCACTGACATCCTTTCGTGCACTGCGTAGGGGCGCAGCCTGCCACGACGACGTTGCGAGCACTCCTTCGCATTCATTCACTTTCGCAACATCATTGACTCTAGTGAAGCGACCGTCACTTCATCATCCTGGAGCATCATTCACCACGCAGAAGAGCAGGTGTCTGGTGAGCTGAGCCGCGGTAAGTGTGCGTAGCTGACAATCAGGGAGCCACGCTTCGGTCAGTTCTCTAGAGGGGCCGAGCTGACAAGCGGCCGGTCGCCCTGCTAAGTGGGAGGTAAGACGGCGAGATACCTCTATGTAGCTGACAAGCAGACTTGAAACGAACTCTCTCATGACGGATTGTTGAGGCGTGAGCTGCCCGAGGAAGTCTTTTGAAGCTCATGAAAGATATAGGTTCACAACATCCCCATTCGCTCACTCTCTTCCTCACCCTCATAATGAACGTCAGGACGTTCCCCGCTCGCCATCGACTTTCTGCGGACAAAGGAGTCTCAGACCCGTGAGCTTCAATTCCGTGACTGCATGTAGCTTACAACCAGCGTGGAGCAAGTCGTCAATCTGGTAGAGGTAGCCCTGCACCATATATGCTCGCTGGAAGCTTGGCACTTCCAGTGCTTGTTTATGCTAACTCCTCAACTCCTCACCCAGTTGTCGAAAGCCCTGAAAACTGACCGCCAGCTCCCTCAACCCCCTTCATCGGTACCACTCGAGGATTGTCAGTTGATCAATTCTGGAAAGCAACTGACAAGCCAGGCAGTGCTTCACTCAAACACGTCAGCTGCCGAAGGCGAGTAAGGTCAAGTCCGTGATCTGCGTCGGCTAGGAAGCCATCAGCTGATGCCCAATATTGTGCTCGAGTTTAGCTCAGCTCCGGAATATGCGAGGTGAGCTTCTGAAAGCTGCTGGAGCTGACTTGCAGCTGATCCTGCTCCAGTGACTCGGCCGCCATGATACGTCAGCCGTCTGGATCTCGGTTTCTGATAGCGAGCACTTGCCGACCCTGCCCAGCGGAGATAACCGTTGCGAGTGAGCTGGGTTGGGAGTACGGCTGAGCTTACCCACGGATCCTTGAAAACCCACATCCCCGCGACCAACTTCACCTATCCTGTAAGCTTGAAGACCCGATTGGAAGCTAACAGTCAGTGCGCGGGTGCTCTACAAAGTGGACAATATGATCCATGGGCAAACAAACCCTTGGTCAGTTGTCGCCCCCGATTGATAACTGACGCTCAGAATTGACATGCGCCGTCGCGTACCGTACCCGGGGCAAGGACTGGTGAGCTCGCTCTCCTTCCACATGTAGCTGACATCCAGACTAAACATCCGGTGCACCATCTCGGCCTTTCAAGCGCGCCATACTGAGCTCGTGAGCTAAGCGTACGTTGCGGCGAGCTTACACCGCAGCACTCCTATTTCTCACAGCTATTGCTATCCAAGTTCGGGCTGTAGTCCTAGCAAGAGTGAGTTGAATAGTTGAGCTTGCCAACTGACCAGCAGCCCCCTTCTTCACCAAATCTGTTTTCGCAAGAGAGACGAAATTTGGGACTGTCCGATCGGCTGTTAGAACTGAACACAATAGCTAACTCTCAGGTCACTCTTCGCTGGGCTCGACTTTCGGACCAGTGAGCTGTTCTTACTGCCTCGAGCTGACAGACATACACCTCCCTCGCCCTAAACATACACCTCCCTCGCCCTAAACATACACCTCCATCGCCTTAACATCTCAGTCGCCCTCGAGTCGCGGCAATGTAAGCTAGGGTCTCCAGTAGCCAAAGCTGACGCCAGGTTCTGAAGCACTGAAAGCAGCCATGCATCTCCCTCCGAGCTCACCGGGTCTCCCCTGTATTGCTGTAGGATCCTTATGCATCGTTTCTGAAGATGGAACAAGCAGAAGTATCGGAGTTGCCCGACCGCATCGGGCCCCGCAGGCCTCGATAACCGGCTACTCGGCATCTCGGCGTCCACACGGCCACACGGCCAAGCGCAGCGCTTGGACTAGCCCACTCACGTCTTCTTCTTTCCTACTTCACTTCAATCCTTTGAATCTCTCTACACATATCCAAGCTCTCCTCCTCTTATCCTCTCAGCTTAGGGCTCAGAACGAGGAGGGAAGAGAATCACGATGGGACGAAAAAGCAACCTCCTCCCCAAACCCGCCAAACGGGCCCGGCCCCTCCCCCCTCTCCCGCAACCCACCTCCGAGCACGTCTACCGCACAGTCTCCGGCGTCGACGTCCCACTGCGTATCTGGCCCTCCTTAAAACCCGGAAAGAGGCCATGGGTATTCTGGATCCACGGGGGAGGTATAATGTGAGTCTCGGTGAGCGCCGTTTGGCGCGAGCACTTCGCCTTCATTCCCGTCCAAGTCTTGTCCAAGTCTTGCAAATCTGGGGAAGTTGGTGGAGGTGAGGAAGTGAGGAAGTGGGAGGTGCTGACACCAGGCTGGGCCACCACTGTCTTCCCCGCCCCTGGGTTCTGCCCGCCTTCCGCTCAGAGGGGTATCACGTCGTCTCAATAGCGTACCGAATGCTGCCCCATGCCTCATTCAGTGACGCAGTATCGGACCTGAAGGCCGCTTTCGCGTGGCTCCGCCTTCATCTCCCCGAGGCCATTACGGCGCTCTGCCCAGCCTCCTCCGTCGACCTGGACAGCTACATTACGGCGGGGGACAGCGCGGGCGGGATCCTCGCGCTCCTCATGCCCTTCGTCCTATCTCCTAAGCCACGAGCCGTATTCGAAGCGTACGCCATCACAGATTTGGGCGAGTATCATCCGCCCAAACCGGCCCATTTCCCGCTCTCCGGCCTCTTCTCTGAAGACGAGATTAGGGCCGCGCTGGAGGAGAGAGACCCCGGAGGAGCGATGACGGGGAACCTGTACAATGTGGAGCTCCCGCCTCCTTTTGGAAGAGTGAGGGCTGAGGATCTGGAGAAGGCCATTGGGAGGAGACTGGAGGAAGGAGAGGCGAGGGGCATGGCTCTGCGCAACGACATGTCCAACTACTGCCTCAAGCATAAGCTCACGCTCCCGTTGTTGTTCCGGCATACATTCCTCGACAAGCCCATCTTAGCTTCTGGCTCCCCTTCCCAAATCGCCAAGGCCGAGGCCGACTTCCAAGCCCAAGTCCAGGCCCTGAGTCCCCTCCACCTCCTCCGGAGACAGAACGAGTACCCGCCCACAGTGATCTGGCACGGGACGACAGACGGCGGCGTGCCCCACTCCACGCACGCTCTGCCCTTTCTCAAAGAACTCGATGCGCGCGGAGTCGATAGCTTGGCCCTCTTTGCCGTCGGCGCCAGCCATGTCTTTGACGCGTTCATCGTCGAGCCGAGCGATCAGGGCTGGAGCGACTTTGTGCTCCCGACCATGGCTTTCATAAAGCGGCACGTTCCCCCCGATGCCGCTTTGGATGGGCGGGACGGTCGGGAGAGGGCGAAACTGTAGCCAGAGAGTGGTTAAATTGTCCAATGCATCTATGGTTCGTTATAGTCGTGACAGTTTGCCCCCTTGCCCCCCGGTACAGACTTAGGGGGTCTTGCCTTCCGGCTCATTCTTCTTAGGAACGGCGGCCAACGGCGGCGCAATGCCGACCTCCTTCACGGCCCGCCTCAGCGCCTCCCCGCTCTCATCTATGGATCTCAGGAAACGCAGCAGCTCCTTGCACAGCTGCGTCTCGTCCCTCTCTATCGCGAGCCGGAGTAGGCGCACTGTGTCCGCCGCGTCGTCGGCTTCTTCCAGCGTGTGCATGACCAACAGATAGCTGGCGGCAGAACGCAGCGCGCCAGAGGCGATGCAGCGCTCGTACAGCTCGCGTGGCGCGCCCACCACGCCGAAGAGGAGAGACCAGTGCTCAAATTCGGTCTTTCGAGCGCAGCCGACCACCACATCGAGCGATTCGGGGAAGTGGTCCAGAAACGTCGCAACTAATGAGAGCGTGCCCGTGCCGTCCGACTTGGTGCTGCCTGGCGACACGGCGCCGCCTGGGTCGGACTTTTGGTCCACTTTCGAGGCTAGGGCGTCCACGGTGTCCTCCAGCACTGAGTGGAGGAGCACTTCCAGCGCATGGGCGAAGTACACGAGCTCGTTGTAGTTGGACGCAAACGCCAGGGCTGAGCGGAGATCCCGCCGCTCGAGGTGGTACCGCAAGAGTTCCGGGAGGAAGAGCATCGTGCTTGTCTGCAGCTTGAAGAGGGCGAACGGGAGTGCCCTCGCGCTCGGCTCGTGGTCCACGCCAATGATGATGCCCTTGTCGATTAAGAGCGACAGCGGGTAAAAGTCCAGCCTGAGACAGACACTCTCGCTGACGCTCTCGTAGCTGTCGCGGTCCGTGTCCACGCGCGTGGCCTCGATCGTCAGCGCATCGAGCCAGACACGCATCGACCGACCGTCGTAGCCCCAGAGCGAGTTTTCGAGCGTGCCCACACCCTCCAGGTGTGTCCAGTAGCTTTCGATCCGGTCCGCGAGGACTTGCATGTCGTACCGCACCTCGTCGCCGCCTGCCCTCCGGGGACGCAGGAGGACAAGCCGCCCGTCGACGAGAAAGATGATCGTCGCGACGATGAGATCGTCGGCGGGGTCGCCGAGGCGCCGTTGCGCGTCCGGAACGAGCCATGAGAGTGCCCTCACTCGCGCGGGGACAGTCACGAGCCCCTGGAACCCAATCGACCCGCACAGTTGGAGGCGGATCGTGTCCCGCGTCGGAAGGATGAGGAAGTGGTACAGCATGCTGTCTGCTGTGTAGACCAGCAGCGAGTTGCCAAGCAGACTCATACAGAGCACGGGAGCGGGCACGGCGTGCGCGCTGAGCACGCCCGACTCGGTCAGCTCCGCGTCGCGAGAGTACAGCCGGATGGCGTACTTGCCTCCCTGCTCCACTGCCGCGATGAGCACGTGGTGGAACCAGAGCAGGCCGCCACGGACCGAGAACGCGCGCTCCTCGCGCTCGTGCGTGAAGAGCTTCCATCTCCCACTCGCTGCTGAGTAATGCGTCAGGCCCCGCTTGCCAGCGACAGCGACGAAACGCCCGTCGCTGCTGATACATGCGTAGCGAATCGGCCAGTTTGTCGCAATGTACACGGCGGGAATGTGGATATGTTGCCACACATCAGACTCCGGGTTGATGACCGACATGTCAGGCTGGTCTGCGCCGCGGTAGACGAGCACCCGGTCGTCGAGCTGAAGGAAGGCGTAGCGCGTGTTGTCAGGCGAGTGCTGAGACGTTGTCGCACTCTTCACGAAGGGGAGTGCGAACAGCCGCGTCGGCGCGCTCGGTGCCACCATGAACAGGTCCAGGTTGCCTGGAGCCCAGAACAGCGCGGAGACGCCGCGCATGAAATCGTCCACGGGACCGGAGTCGTCCTCCTGCGCCGCCACGCCCCAGCCATCAAGTCGGCCGCCCATACTCCACACTGCCCAGCCATTCTCGTACCCGACTGCGAGCGCGTAGCCGTCTGACGTCCACGCCATGGTCTTGACGGCGCCGGGCTTGACCCGCAAGTTTGCTGCGTGTTTCAGGTCGAGAGCGTGCGAGAATCGCGCAGCTTGCGGCCACGGCGGCAGAATCATGACATGCACGAGTCCGTCCTCGAGTCCGACGGCCGCCATACCGAGTCGTAAATTCACCGCCACCTCGACAGCTTTTACGGACACTGGGGGTACCGTGATCAGGCCAAGGCTCACCATGCCGCCGCTCAGGCTGTCGGTCGACGGCGGCGGGTAGATCGCTTGACCCACAAAGCGCGTATCCGGCAATGGTGTCCGCGAGCTCGGCGGCTGGGCCTGTTGGAATAACTCGACCTGCGACACAGCGTACATTGCGTACACACGCCCCTCGTCCGTTAAGATCGTGTATGTCACCGGCATGCCTTGCAATCTTGACGCCGTCATTGCCATGGGAGCTGGTATCCGTTCTGTCGTCAGTTCAAAAGGACTCCCGTGCAACTTACCTGACTGGTCAAGCCAGTCCTTTGCCTTACCCAGGTCCCACATCTCACACTCGACCTGCGCCTCGCTGTCGCCATCGAGCGGTAGTGGGGGGAAGTGCGAACCCGGCGGAGTAACAAGCTGCGTCGGAAGCGGCCACGGCACGACAAATATTGACGGCGGATGCTGCAGCGACAGCAGCAGATTGTGGCTCTGAGCCACGACGCTGGTGCACTTGCCCATGACGAAGGCGACGCCCCGATTCTTCAGCTCGAAGCCCCGCAGCGACTCGCCTTCACCTGCACCACCGCCGGCGGGGAAGTGCGTCGTTGGCACCGACTCGTAGACATCACCGGTGGTCGCGACCAATCCATAGATGAGCAGGTGCGAAGTTGTCGTCTGTGGTCAGCTTCCTCAGAGCCGTTGAGCTCACGAGTATGATGAGAGATCGCCCGTCCGAGGACCAGTACACCTCCTGGTTCGCACCCCATCGTTCAACGCTGTCTCGACTTCGGACTACCGAGGCTTGGAGGACGGTTGGCTGAGGTCAGCATTGATAAAGGAAGGAAGACACACGCGGACATTCCACACGCCGAAAGCAGCTGGACTGAGGG
The DNA here is from genome assembly GCF_000293215.1 of Trichosporon asahii var. asahii CBS 2479. Classification (NCBI taxonomy): domain Eukaryota; kingdom Fungi; phylum Basidiomycota; class Tremellomycetes; order Trichosporonales; family Trichosporonaceae; genus Trichosporon; species Trichosporon asahii. The sequence goes on from NW_014040915.1 coordinate 1,142,278, forward strand.
CGGCGAAGAGGTTGCCACGCTTGTTGGGTACGATGTGTGTTGTGGGGTCGCGACCCAGGGGAGCCGGGGTATCGAGTATCCTAGCGGCTGATGTCGGCCAGTACATGGGGGTTTCGTGAGAGACAGGTCGTTATCACAACAACAACAAATGATGGAGGGTGATGGTTGAGCTTGAGCACGGGATACGACGCGGTGGAGGGCGATCTCTCTGGTGGTCACCTCGAGGCCCCGCACTGTTGGAATAGGCGTGTCAATACCATGCCAGACCACTGCATGCCTACCATCCAGGCACGGAGGGATGTGCGACGCCCTGTGTCTCTTGTTCACGTCATACCAAGCGATGGAGAGAGTTTCAGAGCGGATTTGCCTCCGCGTCATCGCTCGCTCGCTCGCTCGCATGCTCGTCATTGCCGTAGTCTGCTCCTGGATGCAATGCAACACGCGCGCTTCGACGACAATCCCACTACTCCCTCCCTCGCTCCTCATCGCACTTTCCTTCTCCCCTCTTCTTCATCCACGCCACGCCGGCACATCCACCCCACATCACACGCTCTTTACCCCTTCGATTTCTTCCTAATCCTTCGATCCACCCAAAATGCCGTCCAAGCCGAGGGCCAGCGAGCCCGCTCGGCAGCCAGGCTCCAAATCCGCCGGCAAGCGTAACGTCAGTCAACCGACTGCCTCCTCATCCTCCTCCTCCGCAAAGTTCTATGTAAGCATGACAACCTCAAAATCTCGCTCACACTTTAGGACGGCCCCACGCAGACGACAGCCAAGGGCGTCAAAGTTCAGTCGAAGCAAGGCGTGCACGGCCATGACAGCAAGGTCCTCGAGGTCACGGTGAGTACCCCCCGCTTATGAGGCGCATGAACCCGCCGGGACGCTAATCTTTTCTCCGCAGATACCGCAGCAGCAGACCAAGAAGACCCGCAAGTCGAGCAAGCGACGAAACCCCATCGTGGCCCTGGTCACGCTCCTCCCCCTCGTCCTGCTAGCGTCGCTCTTCTCGACCGTCCTCTGCCCCCCGCCGGCATCTGAGCCTAACAGTTTCAGCAAGTACGCGCTAAGGTCCTTAGGCCTGGGCAAGAAGCATGACCACCACTCGCTTCACCAGACCCTTTGTTACCCGGCCAACCAGTACTACACTCACGTCCTCGAGCCGTACGTCTACCCCGCCATCGAAGACGTCCGCTCCAAGGTTCACTCGCACCCGACCTACAAGCAGCACATTGAGCCCCACTACCACAGGACCAAGGATGCCGCGACCCGTGTCTGGAACGGCCCCGTCAAGCCTGTTGTGGACCGTGTCTCGCGCGGAGCAAACAAGCTGTACCGCCAGTACATTGCCCCGCACATCCCCTACGTCAAGGCCAAGTTTATCGAGGCGACTGCGCCCCTCACGCTCCACGCCAAGAACCAGTACAACACTCACCTCTCGCACCACGTCAAGGCTGGAAAGCACCACGCTTGCGCTGGATTCAAGAGCCTGAAGGGTCACTACAACACTGCCTCGCAGCACCACTTCACGGCCCAGGCCAAGAAGCACGCCTGCCATGCCTACCGTGTTGGAAAGCAGAACCTCCACAAGGCTTACGTTTACTCCAAGCCCCGCGTCGAGTATGCCTACCACGAGGCCAACTACCACTTCCACAAGACTGTCCTCCCGAAGACGTGCGAGGCTGTTCGCAACATCTCCGAGTTTGTCGCCAGCACCTGGCGTCTCATCAAGGCGCACGCCAAGCTCTTCTACAACGACCACCTCGCTGAGCACGTTGGCCCTCACGTCAAGAAGTTTAAGGCCGCCGTCCAGCCCTACTGCAAGACCTTTGACGAGAAGGTCTACACCCCCTACGTCGCCCCGGCCGTTGCGGCCGTCGCTCCCCACGCGAAGCAGGTGAACAAGGACTTCTGGCAGCTCATTTCGGACCTCGTTCCCGGCGTCGGCAACATTGCCGAGTCCCGCGGTTCGACTCTTCGCGACAGGGTTCAGGACAAGAAGCTCAACTGGCAGGCCATGCAGGAGGCTAAGAAGCAGCAGGCCGACGCCTCCAAGGCTGCCAAGGAGGCGAAGAAGAGCGTCGAGAGCGCCGCTAGCGTAGCCCAGAAGAGCGCTGAGAGTGCCGCCAGCGTGGCCAAGAAGAGTGCTTCGAGCGCTGCCACCCAGGTCAGCAAGGCGACTGTCCAGGCGAAGAAGGACGCGAAGACCGCTGCCAGCGTCGCTGAGAGCTATGCCTCTGACGCCTCCAAGCGTGCCAAGGCCACCGCCTCGTCTGTCGAGAGTGAGGTCCGCAAGGCTACCGACAAGGCCAAGAAGGACGCTCCCTCCATCTCGAAGAGCCTCAAGGCTTCCGCTTCGTCTGCCGAGACTGTCGTCCGTCGTGCGACCGACAAGGCCAAGAAGGACGCCGCCTCCGTTGCTGAGAACGTTAAGGCGTCCGCCGTCTCTGTCGAGGCCGAGGCTCGCCGCGCCACCGACAAGGTTAAGAAGGACGCCGCCTCGGCTGCTGAGCACGTCAAGGCGTCCGTTTCTTCCATCTCCAGGGAGGCCGACAAGACTGCCTCTACTGCGTCCCGCCACCTGAAGGCTTCCGCCTCGTCCGTCAGCACCGAGGCCGAGAAGGCGACCGCCCACGTCAAGAAGGAGGCCTCGTCGGCTTCCATCCGCGCCGCCGCCTCCGCCTCTTCCGCATCGCTCAAGGCCAAGGCGTCTGCTTCCTCCGCCTCCATCCGCGCCAGGGTCTCCTCCGCCTCGGTCGAGCGTGACGTCGAGCACGCCACCGACAGCGTCAAGAAGAACGCCGCCTCTGCCACCGAGCAGGCCAAGGCTTCCGCCTCGTCCGCGCACAAGAATGTCAAGGACACTGCCGAGAAGGTCAAGAAGGGCGCTGAGCGCGTCGTCGAGGCTGCCGGCGTCGCCGCCGCTGTTGGTGCCGAGAAGGCGAAGGCCTCTGCCGACAAGGTCAAGGCTTCTGTCGCTTCGGCTGGCGAGGACGCCAAGGCCTCTGTCGCCTCTGGTGCCGCCAAGGCTAAGGCTTCCGCCTCGTCTGTCAGCAACGCTGCTGCCGCTGGCACTGACAAGGCCAAGGCCTCTGTTGCCTCTGCTGGCGAGAAGGCCAAGGCTTCCGTCGCGTCTGCCGGCGAGAAGGCCTCGGCTTCTGCTGTTTCTGCCGGCGAGAAGGCCTCGGCTTCCGCCGCCTCGGCCAAGCAGGACGCCAAGTCTGCCACCCAGCAGGTCAAGAAGGCGACCGACACTGCCACCAAGGCCACCGCCACTGCCACCGCCACTGTCGTCGTCGCCGACGAGCCCGGAGCTCAGAAGGTCATCGCGAAGGAGGACGTCGAGACGGACCACGGCGCGGTCGCTGACCAGCTCTCGGCTCTGAAGAAGAAGATTGACAACACTGGCCGCAACGTCTACGGCAAGGTGCAGAGCGAGCTCGTCAAGGCGTACCAAAAGTTCATCGACCACGACATTCCCGAGCGCCAGGCGATCGGCGTGCAGAGCCTGGACCGCGAGATCACGCGCATGTTCAACGGCCTGGACCGTCTGTACTCGAACTCGAAGACGCTCACGCGCGACCAGGTCGCGGAGAGCGTGCGCATGAGCGACGCCAAGGTGTCCAAGGTTCTGCAGACTGTGCGCCACGGCGTTGCGTCGTACCAGGACCGGATCGCGGACCCGGCCAAGGGCGCGATCGACTCCGCCAAGGCCGAGCTCAACAAGCTCGAGCATGAGGTCGAGAGCCTCGGCAAGCGTCTCACAGCCAAGGCCGACACGAGTAACAGGGAGTGGGCGGGCTACAAGGGCCTGAAGCGCGACGTCGAGAGCTGGAAGAACAAGATCGAGACGTCCGAGCCGGGCAAGAAGCTGAAGGAGGTGCAGCAGAAGGCCAAGGTCGCCATTGCCGAGGTGCAGACTGAATTTGACGAGATGTTTGGCGGATGGAGGGAGCACCGCGACCGCATCCGCCAGGTTGCGCTGGACCGGATTGAGGCAAGGGAGACGGTGGCCAAGGAGAAGGGCAAGGCGAACACGGCGACGATTCAGAAGTGAACCCGAGGCGCGCCGCGCCGAGGGTGGAGCGAGAGCTATGGACTGAGAGCAATCCTGCTCGCCGACACTCAGTCCGTAGTTGTGCGATCCGTAGTTCGTAGTTTTACATCTATACCGTTATCTATTACTCCGGCCGTAGACGCAAGCAGGGCCGGATATGTTATTCCCATTTGATCTCAGCGTGTGGAGCATCCGCATTCCCAGCTGCCGGCCAAGACGTCAGCTGATCACGGGGCATGCAAGGGAGGAGGTACGGAGGTATGACGGTGATGCAATGCGTTCCTGGGGTCAATGAAGCTCCGCAACGAGGATGCGGAATCAAAGTTGGGGACATATCCGTCCGACCGGTGTGGAACGCCGGTCGGTCGGCTAGTGAGCAGCCGCGAGGCCGCGAACTCCATCGATCCTCCCTCCACAGTCACACCCAGCCCGACCGATCCCTTGTCATTGCTTATTCTCGCCGTCTTATCACTTCGATCACTTCGGTACTCCGGTCCCCAGCCGCGCGCAGCTCTTCGGCCTCTAGAACACAGACTCACGCAAAGAGGAGAACAGCTGCCCCGCCGACAAACGCCTAGGAACATGGCGGGACCGTATGTCTCTTTAGGAGGTGTAGTGCTAATGATAAAGGAGCGAGGCGGCACCACCACTCCCAAATCTGCCGGATGGGGCGTGGGCGAGGCGAGCGGTGGGGATGGACCAGTGGCTCATAGGTGAGTCCGGCTCGCGGCTCGAGGACGAAGTCCGAGAGCTCCTGTCCATGCCTCTTGGGAGCCGAGAGCGCTCGGCGAACGTTTGGGACGTGTGGAATTGGTCTGTCGTCATTGGCCCAACTCTATCGCCTCCGCCCACACTAGCGTCGCCGAGATTGTCTCCGAGCTCGTATCAGACGACCGAGTGACCGAGTGGGCGTGAGGAATCGAGTATATGTGAAGAGAATGGGACGCGGAACGATGCGTCGGAGATGAACGCGATAAACCCCCCGTTCAAGCTGGCAGAATGAGAGCTAACGGACAGACCACAAGACGGTCGTCTCGGCCACGACGGCGTCGATTGTATCCACCTTTGCAGGCTTTCCCGTAAGTGTGCTCCTCTCCCCCATCTTACTCTCCGTTCTGCTTCTCCTCCCACTCCCACTCTCGCTCGGTACGCTCTACTCCTCCCGCTCCTGCTCGCTTCGCTCGCACTCGCTCTCACGAAACGCTCGCTGACGCTCGCATTTAGCTCGACTCGCTCAAGTCCCGACTGCAGAGCTCGCGCGAGAACCTGACCATCCCCCGACTCGCGCGCGAGGTCATCAAGGAGGAGGGTGTTGGTGGGTGAGTACCGTGTCGAGCTGAGGAGCACGTTAGCGCTCCGAGGCGAGGCGCGAGGCTGTATGGCTTTTGGCCGCCTAGCGCATGACCATAGAGCGTTGTACGCTGGCTGGTTGTTTGCGTGCCGAGCTGTCCTGTGTGCCGAGAAGAACGCACTGCGGCGCGGTTCTGGGCGTTGTGTCCAGAAGCGACGTAAATGAAGGATGCCAGGTTTGATCGACCCGATTGATCTGCAGCCTTCTCCCCTTGGCGTATCTGGGTCGGTTCCGACCAGCCCTCTATGTCGCCCAACTCTCGGTGCTCTGGACTACATCGCAAACCAGCCTCCGCCCCGTCGCCCGCTGCTCCGCACGCTATCGCGTGCACCTCTCCACGCCTCTCACGCTCCGCGCTTCGCGCTTCGCGCTCCGCTCTCCGCTAACGTCAGACTCTGGCGTGGCTTCCCCCTCCCACTCATCACGATCAGCATTGTGCGCACGATCTCGTTCAGCATCTACAGCGCGACGAAACGGATCCTGAATTCCGAGCCGGGGACTGTCGAGAATACGACCGATGCGAGCGGTAAGACGCCCTGGATCAATCTCCGGCTGGGTATTCTGAACAAGGACTCGACGCTGGATGTTGCCCTCACGAGTTTGCTGGCCGGTGCGGCCAGTGGAGCCGTGGTCTGTGTCGGAAGCGCGCCGTTCGAGCTCGTCAAGGTGGGTTTCGATATGGAAGGAGGACAGGGGCGATGGCATAGCTGGAGGATGGTGACCGGTAGCTGACAGCCAGGTCCGACGACAACTCGAGTACCAGATCTACCGCGACAGCCACCCCGAGCTGTACGGCCCGGCCGAGGGCTCTGCCTCCTCCACGCCCAAAGTCCGAGCACAGGCTGCGCCGGCCGGCGCCTCAGCCGCACCACAACCAGCAGCCACCTCCGCGGCCGAAACCTCCCGCGCAGCCGCAGCCGCCGCCGAGTCTGCGCGAGCAGCCCCAGCCACCGCGGCGAAGAAACCACCACCCTTCGTCCCGCCCAGCACGCTGCAGGCCGTCAAGCTGATTGTGGACAAGTCTGGCCCCTTGGGGCTGTGGACGGGCTTCCGGCTGCACTTTGTGCGCGACACGATGGGCACGGCACTCTACTTTGCAGAGTATGACGTGATGCGGCATTGGCTTGGACGAAGGGGAGGAGGGGGCATGAGCGGCGTGAGCGGGGAACAAGGGGAACTCCCCGAGTGGGCGAGGGGATGGCTGCCTGTCCAGCTCGTGCCGTTTCTCTGTGGAAGTCTGGCGGGAGTCACGAGCTGGGCGCTGATCTACCCCGTGGATGTGAGTGACAGAGCGACCGAGCGAAGCGAGGGAGCTCTCGCTTGGTCGACACGAGCCAGTAGAGCCAACAGAGCCAACAGAGCTCAGCTCGCTGAAGAGTTTCGTTGAAGCTGACATCCAGGCGATCAAGACGAAAGCGCAACAACGCGCGCTCTCGTCCCTCCCCGCGCGGACACCGCTGACCCAGTTCCTGCGCCTTGTGCGGGGTACAGACCCGGCACACCCGAAACCGCTGCTCACGGGCGTGGCGCGGCTGTATCGCGGCTTGGGCGTTAGCATGATCCGCAGCATGCTCACGCACGGCCTGCTGTGGACGCTCGTCGACTGGACAAGTGGGTGGATCGACACGCGGCCGTGTGAGCGCTGGCTCGCCGAGGAGAGTCTCGTGTAGCGAGCGCATCACTCACTCTTTCCTCCCGCCGATTTCCACCGGCGTCGTCTGGTCCGGAATTCCGGAAGCGCCAGACCCAGACCGAGCACGCAGCGCCGAGCCGTCTCCAAAGCTGCGAAGATGTGAGGTATCCTCCATCTCCGAGCTCACCGGTTGCCGACGTCTCGCACGCCCCGTCCACCACACCCAACTCCCCACTCTCTCACTCCCAGCATTATCCTCGTAGCCTATACACCAACTAGTCACATTCTATAAACCTAACCCACCGATCTCGCCCTCTCCCCTCTCCTCTGTCGGAGAAAAGGTGGAGGACGGATCACCGCGCACGCGCTCGCGCTTTCGCGCCCGCTCGACCCGTGCACACTGCAATCGTAACCCAAACCAATGCATGTTGCTTCTATCTAGCTTGTCTAGTGTGTACAACGTCAGCCACGCGGCGCAAGGGCCGGGGTGGGTGACTCCAAGATGTCCATTATTGTTCGCTCCGCCTCAACTGCCTGCCCTCCGCTATCTGGCCGCTGGGTCGGGTCGCCCTCGCCAGTATGCGCGCCGAAGCTTAGCAACTCAGCAGCTCAGCGTCCCTTCTGTAGGTGCCAACGAGCAGAGGACGGGTGGAGGCGGGCGGTGGGCCATGGCAGTGGCGACCTATAGCGGACCCAGCACTCCCCCGGCCCTCGACCCCCGGCCCTCGACCCCCGGCCCTCGACCCCCGGCCCTCGACCCCCGGCCCTCGGCCTTCGGTCGGGGTGTCTACTTGAACTCATCAGGATGCGCGGCAGAGCACTCGTCGGCCCACTCCTTGGTCGCCATCTGCGTGAGACGCGAGACACAGCGCGCGAACGCGAACAGCTCCTCGTCGCTCGAGAACAGCTCGTGGTTGATGTTGGCGTCCGTCGGCGCGCCCATCTCCTGCAGCTTCTGCGTCACGGCGTGCTGCGTTTCCGGGTCATCCGCGCTGAAGATCGTGTACAGCGGTCCGTCGCTCGATGCGAACAGCTTGACCTTCATCTCGTACGCTGCGTCGACAAAGGTGATGAAGCGCCGCGCCTGGTCGCGTTCAGACAGAGTGAGCTTGGGAATGTCCTCGACGAAGATGGTGTGGAAGTTCTTCGTGATCTCGAGATAGTCACTGGCGGACAGGGGGCGGTTGCACAGGTCGTCGAACGTGAAGCGCGCGACGTGGCCGGAGCTCTCCGGCACGGCGACCTCACGGCCCCACAGAGAGAGCTTGCGGCCGAGACGGATCTCGGGGTCAACGTCGGCGGATGCCAGCCCGTTGAACAGCTTGTCCATCTCCGAGGTCGTCTCCGGACCCAGAGGGTGGTAGTACACCTTGGTCAGGGTTCGGGGGATCTTGCGGTAATCGGTGCCACTGTCGAGGTCGACAACGTTGAAGCGCTCCTTGATCAGGTCGATGGCAGGGATGAAGAGCTCGCGCTGCAAACCGTTCTGGTACAGCTCGTCGGGGTGGCGGCTGATGTCAGCTACTGTCGCAACCTTTTGAAGCGGTACGATGGGTACTCACTTGGACGTGATGAAGGAGACGACGCCGAAATCCGTGAGACGCTCAAAGAGCACGCGGAGCATCATCGCCGTCACAATGTCCGTGACCTGGAACTCGTCGAAACAGAGTACGCGCCCGTCGGCCGCAATGCTGCGCGCGACCTCGGGCATCGCGTCCCGCTTCCCGTCTCCCTCCGCCGCATACTTCTCCGTCACGGCGTGCATGCGCTTCATCACCTCGATCATGAAGGCGTGGAAGTGCACACGCGTACTCCCGTACTTGCCCCCCTTCCGGAACTGCTGCGGCAGCGTCGAGTGGAACAGGTCCATCAACATCGTCTTGCCCGTGCCCACGGAGCCGTAGAGGTACAGACCTTTCGGGACCTGCTCGAGGGGGATGATCGGCTCGTGGTCCGGCTGCGTGCGCGTGAAGAACTTGCCGAACTGGGAGTGAGTTGGGGCAGAAGAAGTCTAACTTACGAAGCTCGGCTCCACCTTTGTATCTCCGTCTGGGATCGGTCCGGGGTCGTAGTGCCTCAGTTCCTCGTGGAAGTCCTGCAGCTTCTGGATGATCTCCTTCTGGTACGGGTCGGCGCGCAGCACCCCCGTTCGCACAAGGTACTCGTACCGCGTCATCGGGTCTGAGGTCAGCTTCGGAATACCGGACCCTCAGCTAGACAGAGCGGAGGCAGCGACGCTGCCCACCTCCGCGTCGTTACGGGTAACGCACCAGAGAACGACGCCGCGGCCTCGGCGTCCTGCATCTTCTTCTCAGCGGCAGCGTGCGATCCCATGCCACTCTTAGCATCGTCGGTCACCACGTCCTGCGCCTGCGCGTGCAGATCCAGCAGCGGCGCCGAGGTCTGCAGCGAACGTGTCTGCGTCGGGCGCTGCGTCTGAGCTGCAACAGCTCGCGGTGTCGGGCGCACGGCGGGGGTAGCCGCACGGGCAGATCGCAAGGCTCGCGCTGCGTTGACGCTGGCAGTCAGGCGGCGTGTGTACATTGTGGAGTCGCTGGTCGCTGGTCGATGTGACGGCGAGAAACGTCGAAGATTGTGAGAGCGAGGAAACAAACGTCACTCGGTCGTCGGGAGAGGGTATTACCGAGGCTCTAGCGACAGCCAACCACGCCCGGGTTATCTGCCACATGGCTCTAAACCCGTCATCCAGCATTTGCGTGGGAGTCACGTGGTGTCAATATGCCCCCGCCCGTTGGCGCTGATTATTGTTGTCAACAAACCCAGCGCGATTGACTTCTTTCCCAGACACAAACAACCACCCCCCATCCACCCCCCCCCCCGCGAGAACTACTCACCATGTCGCGCCGACAACCTATAGGGCGCACAGCCAGCCGACCAGCATCCTTAGCCTCTGGATCCCGCATCGCACGAACACAGTCATCCATGATGCCGCCTGGAACGCCTAGGAGAGCGACCACGACGGGGCTGAGTGCCGGACCGAACGCTGTCAAGCTCAGCTCCGAGGTCAGCGAGACAAACATCCACGTCGTCGTCAGATGTAGAGGGCGGTCACAGAAGGAGATTGATGAGGCGACACCTGTCATCACCACCACGGGCGGACCACTCAGCAAGAACATCACCGTCGAGACGACACCCGTCGCAGCCGCGGCTGCCGCTTCCACCTTCACCACAGCTAGCAGCTACAACAACGGCAGCGGAAACACCAAGACGTATCCCTTTGACAAGGTCTTTGGACCTGAAGCCGACCAGACAATGATCTTCAAAGAGGTCGCGGAGAACATGCTTGATGAGGTGCTCGCCGGCTACAACTGCACCATGTTCGCCTATGGTCAGACGGGTACGGGCAAGACGTAAGTCGAGAGAGTACCTGTGGAGCTAACAGCTAGGTATACGATGGCAGGTGACGTTGATCCGACACCCCTGATGGAGCCGTCCACTGAGGCAGGCATCATCCCGCGAGTGCTGCACCGGCTGTTCGCACTCCTCGATGCACCGGAGAACCCGGAGTACGCGGTCCGCGCATCCTACGTCGAGCTGTACAACGAGGAGCTCCGCGACCTCCTCGCGCCCGAGTACAAGGATTATACGGGCGGGTCCCAGATCAGGATCTTTGACGATCCTGCCAACAAGAAGGGTGTCATGATCCAAGGTCTCGAGGAAGCCGCCGTGCTCGATGTCAAGGGCGGCCTGGCGCTGCTGAACAAGGGCACCCAGCGAAGACAGACGGCCGAAACCAAAATGAACTCGGTGTCGTCGCGATCCCACTCCATCTTCACCCTCACCGTTCAGGTCAAGGAAACTTCGGCTGACAAGGGCGAGGATCTCATCCGTATCGGCAAGTTCAACCTCGTTGACTTGGCTGGATCCGAGGCCATTGGCCGCTCCGGGGCTGAGAACAAGCGCGCTCGCGAAGCCGGCATGATCAACCAGTCTCTTCTGACGCTCGGCCGTGTCATCTCCGCCCTCGTTGACAAGAGCCACCACGTGCCGTACCGAGAGTCAAAGCTCACGCGACTGCTGCAGGACTCGCTCGGCGGAAAAACAAAGACGTGCATCATCGCAACCGTCTCGCCTACGCGGTCCAACATGGAGGAGACACTCTCGACGCTCGACTACGCCCTGCGCGCCAAATCGATCAAGAACCGCCCTGAGGTTAACTCGCAAATGACGAAAGCCGGTCTGCTGAAGGAGTACCTGACCGAGATTGAGCGCCTCAAGGCCGATCTGTTCGCAACGCGCGAGAAGAACGGCATCTGGATGGATCCTGACAACTACAAGGAGCTGCAGCAAAGCCAACAGCGCCAGAAGAGCGACTATGACGAGGCGCGCCAGCGCGTCACTGCCATTGAAGTCGAGCTCAAGACTCGAAAGGCCGAGTTTGAGAGGCTCACCGACCGCTTCGTCAAGACCGATTCGGAGCTCAAGGTTGCGCGCGATGCCGAGCAGCAGCTGAATGGTTTGCTCGAGAAGGCCAAGGTCGATGTCGACAAGGCCATAAACGACCTCGCCCAAGAGCGCGTTGTCAGCGAAGCGTACCAGCGCGGAGAGGAGAGGCTGAACGCTGTTGCTGGCGAGCTCCGCTCCGTCGCAGTGGATAGCGTTCACGACGTTGACGGCCTCCACGACAAGGTAGAGCGCATGGCGTCCGTCCTCGACGGTAACTCGGAGACGTCGTCTCGCTTCGGCACGGACATGCGTTCCCTGTTCCACGTACTGCAGAGCGACTTGTCCCAACTGCACTCGGTTCAGACCGAGTTTGGCAACACCATTCGGAGTGACATGAAGAACTACGCCCAACGAGGGCAGCAGGTGAGTTGAGACGTCCACGTAATTGACTGACATCAGGAATCTGAGCGACACCTCGCGGACCTCGACTCTTCCTTCAAGTCTTTCGAGCAGCTTGTATCAACGCTCCAGGGCAGCACCGAGGAAGGTGCCGCACAGGCTACCGACCGCGCCGCCGCCATCCTCGCCGTTAAAGCCGAGGTGCTGTCCGCCGTCCGCGCGCAGGCTGAGGCTGAGACTGAGCGCTTCACGAAGATGGGCGAGGAGCTCTTGATGCAGCAGCAGAAGCACCTCTCCTCTGTCAGCAACGTAATCAACTCCACCGCCGACGTCGTCGAGGCGGTCCTCTCCGCTGCGCGCACGCTGAAAACAGCGCAGAATGAGACGCTTCAAGCCGCAAAGCAGCAGTCCAACTCTGCCGCCGAGGCCGAGATTGCGCGTTTGCGCCAGCAGAACCAGCAACTCACGCAGCTCCTCATCGACAAGGACGCGGAGACGGCCAAGCTACGCGAGAACTTGATTGCAGGCGTGACCGACCTCATCACGGGCGCCACAGATGCGCAGAACACGAGCCTGCGCTCCGCAATCGGCAAGATCCAGGCTGGCAACGACGCGGGTCTCCGCGAGGTGCAGGCGTTCAAGGTGTCGCAGTCCGCAGCCATTGACAAGGGCGCGGCGTCAATGGAGACGTTCTCTCGCCAAATTGCCACGCAGAAGGACGCTTTCCAGGGCCAGCGCGACAACGGCCAGCGCGCCATCGCCGACGCCGAGCGCGGTCTTCAGGCCAGTCTCGAAGAGTATGCGTCCGAGGCGAGTGAGCAGGCGCGCATTCACGTCGAGAGCATTGAGGACTACTGCGGCCTCATCACGGAGCAGGCTGAAGGAAGTGAGTGACATGGTCGAGGCACGAAAACTGACAGGACAGTCGAGACGAGTGTGACCGAGAAGGCACAGGAGCAGGCCGACACCATTGCCTCCCTTCAGTCGAACGGCCAGGCAAGCTTCCAGCTGTCGAGCAGCCGAGTTCGCGCGGGCGCGGACGACATTGCCACGCTCACTTCGACTCTACTCGATTCAGTAAGTTCACCGCACTCTCTACCTTCCACACTAACGTGCAGCACGCCACTTCGTCCGAAGCCTCAGCCCAAGCTCACAGCTCGGCGAAGCGCAAGATCGACGAGATCACCGACGCCACCGACGCATTCCTGTCCAATCTGCGCCAGGACGAGCCGACTGGCTCGACGCCGCGCAAGAAGCAGTGGGCGATTCCGAGCTGGGAGCGGACCGGTCCGCGCGAGATGCTCCTGCGCGGCTTCCGCAGCGCGCCACCGGTCATAGCGTCGCCGTTGAAGCGTTCCTTCTCCGGCGACGATGACGCGGACGTCTCGCACACCAGCGCCGTTAGTGTTGGCTCTGCTGTCTCCGCTGCCTCTGGAACATCCGCTATCTCTGCTGCATCAGGACGCTCGGCTCAGTCCTCAGGCAGCCGCCCCCGGTCTCCCGCTGACCCGCCCGCGCCGCCTCGTGAGCTGAAGGAGTCGAAGGTATCGAGGCCGGAGCTGCGGCCGGCAGCCTCCCTGCCCCCGTTATCGCGCACGGCTAGCAGCTCGAGCACGGCCGTCGAGGACAGGGGACCCCTCGTCAATTCGATGAACGGCAAGCGCCCCAAGAACAAGCGGATAGACAGCACCAGCAGCGATATCCCGAGAGTCAACGTGCTCGGAGAGGGTGGCAACATTCCCCGCAAGCAGCGGCTGCGCTAGAAGAGCAGGCGACTGAGCTAGACCTGTGTTCGTGAAACCGTGTATCAGAGGAGTGTGAGAGTGTACGCTAGTGAGGGCGTGTACGAGAGGAGCAAAAGAGGAGAACAGACATTCAGTCATTCATTAAATGCTTTAGACAATTCGTGCTGAAGGAGAGAGGAGATGATTAGGACTCTTTGTATCAGTGTACAACTGTAACCTGTCTGCTTGCGGCCTGTGCCGGTAGAAGACTTGCATGCAACATTCTTGGACATTGTTACTGCTCCAGGCGATCGACGAAAGCAAGGAACAACCGTTGGACCCCTGGGGTAGAACGTAGAGAATGTACGTATGGAGAGGTCGTATTGGCGATCACGACGCCCATTCAGAATGTCCCGGGAGCTACAAGCGCGACCATGGCACCCTCAAGCCTCCAAACGGCCCGAGAACGTGCCGGACGCCACTGACTCGCGGAAGGACGAACCGGAGTAGCAGAGGTGTCACCGAAGAGTGACAGCCTGACGCGGACGCCCGCCAGCACACGCGCTCGCAGAGAGTTCAAGACATAGGTGCCGGGGCCGGGGCGCGCTTCGGGAGTTACCACGCTGACTCAAGAGTCGAAAAGGCAGCCAGTCAGTGCGCGCGACCCACGAGCATACGAACCTAGAATGCAAACCTCCCGGGTGTCCACTTCAGAGTCTGGACCACACCTACACCTCCTCTCTGCAATACCTACCACCCCAGGGCTAGCAGCTGATAGAAGTACGCGCTTCATGCGCAAATCCCCCGAGGCTGTCACTGCAATCACTGCACGCTGTGCGCTGATCCAGACGGGTGGCGCGTCTTCCGGAAGAGGCATGAGGCAGGCCTGAAGGGTCCGGAACCCGGAACGGATACGGCTTGCGCGGGAAGCATGGACCCGGCTTAAGCTTTCGCTGGGATTGTGCTGTTTCTCCTCTCTAGCCTCTCTTCTCGCGAATCTGCATGGGATCATGGGCAGCTCTTATGTTGCCGCCCCATTGATCCGGATCGACACATGCACGCACGCTTGGAGCTGTTGAGGTCAGAGGCACCCGGTCGAGAAGTCGACCCCCTTGTTCCCCTCGCGCTCCACTGTTGACTTTTGTGGTACGAGCTGACTCACGTACGTCGTCTTCAGCGTGTACCAGCTGCACATGGGGCCCTCGTTCCTCGAGTCTTCTCCTGTCTTCTCCTTCCGTGTCGCACTGTACTCGCGTCCATCCTTGTGTCTGAATTGCGCGTCTTCCGGGCCAGAATGATCCTGGAAAGCACCCGCATCGGCGCCCGGAATGACGAATGTCGAGTTGAGGACCGCAGAGCGCAGATCGCGCCTCGGTACGCCTGGATCCAGGACTTGCCTAGCCGTAGCGCGCCTTGCACTCCCGGGAGAATACACAGAACAGTTCCAGAGAGCGACGTACGCGTCTCCACCAGAATGCAAGAGCACCGAGACGACCTCGGTACCTTTATGACCAGGCTCTTTCTCCCTTAGCCCAATTGTGTCTCACGACTAGTCAAATGTAACGCTCCGGGTCTTTGCTCTTTGAGAAGTCACTCGCGCATGCTCAAGATTTGCGCGCATACCTGAATCTGGTCCATGCATTGGGTCATTTTGGACGGGCTCGGACGGGCGAGCATCACCTCACCCTTTCTCATCCTTTTGCCTTCCCTCAGCTTCCCTTGAGAGTGAGAACTTCTGGACCGTCAACACAATTGCGTCGACCATGCACATGCACGCGCGTGCTTGTGTGGCGCTCGTACCTCTCTCTGTCTCAGAGCTCCGCGGCGTCGTGGTCTCGTCCTCGATCCTCGACGTATTCTCTGTCTTGACTGAACACCCGTCGCACCGTACAGTGCCTCCGTGATCGTTTGTACCTGCATACCGAGCACATCATAGTAGACGGACCCAAATGCATATCTGCGAGTAGGCTTGGTATGCGAAGACTTTCCACTGAGTCTATTCCTGTCTGGTTCTGTGTGCCTGGGTTTGAGCTTCGCGATTACGTTCCCGGCACCGGGCACGACGAGTGAGCCTTGTTTGTTTGCGCACGTTACATCTGCACTGTAGGGGAGGATGATGAGCGAGTGAGGATGTTGCTGACCGCCTTCGCCGAGCGAGCAGCGCTCCGACGATCGCTAGCTAGGGTTGTTCTGCGCTCTGTGATGCCATTGAGAACCTCGGTATGCGACGTGAGGACCTTCTCGTCGATCGAACTCTATCACCACGAGCAGAGCCAAGTTGTGCCACACGCTGGCAGCTGAAAACTTTGGTTTATCTGGGATATTCCCACTACAATAAGAGCGAGGACTGGAGGTGGTTGTATGATATCGCTGGTATGCTTGTTCAGGTTTGAGCCTTGGAGCTTGGTATCGAGGGTGCTTGCTGCCCCATTCATTACAGAGTAAGAAACACGTAAGAGGCTCCAGCCTCTGAGGACTCTGAATGCCGGTCTAAGATCGTCGGGGGTCTGTGCATGGGTGTTGAGCTGCGCCTGACCGTCCTCCGCCCACTACAGCCCACTGCACCCTCGTATGAAGCGGCGCCCACAGCCACCCCGCAGCCGGCGGACCGCACAGAATCCAGCTGTGTTCTGCAGCGCGCTTCGATCCAAGAAAAGAATGCAAGGAGCGATGTTTACTGTCAGAACCTGTGCCCCCAGTGCACGGCCTGGCACAGGGTGAGGTAAGCCACCCCCAGGCCGCTGAGGGTCGCTGATGCGCTGAAAGTCACCTTTGGCGCCTTTCCCCCCCTTGGCGGTCTGGGACATGCACCCCAGCATGCCGTGTGGCGTCCTGTTTGGCCGGCGATGCAATGGACAGGACGAATTCAGTGGTGCCTGTAACAAAGTCTGAGCAAAGGTCCAGCCTGCTCTCAGATGCTCGCCTGGTGCAGCTACTAGCCCAGCGGAGCGCTCAGGACGTGCAAGACTCGGAACTGAAGCTTATTCTCTAGCACACCCTCGCCCTAGAATAGCGCGCGGTGCACTGTAGCCGAGACGCGTCCGTGGTCGAGGCTGTCGTAAGTCTGAGCCTACCCCTACGTTATCCGCATGTTAAACATTGGACCCTTTCAGCTCTCGTAATTCATCGCCTGGCACGCTGGCCTCGTCCTGCTTAAACACCCCAGAAGAGCCCTCAACCAGGTACCCTTGCGGGACCTCGACCTGCAGGGTCGGCCACCAGATGCCCTTCACCCTCTATCTCAGTGTCTTTCGTCGCTCGCTTTTGCATGGATGCCCGCTGTGGGACCTTCTCGCGGACAGCACGCGTGCTGTAACACACCCCAGGCCCGCGACCCCTTGGTGAGAGAGAAACAGACTCTGGACCTGGCACCTCACTTCCTCTCCTCCTCTGTTGGTCGAACCCAGTGCGCTGTGCGCTTTGCAGTTGATTCCAACTTCGTTCTCCTCTCCATCATTATCCTCCTCATCACGTCGGCGACGTGATAATCTCGTCTCTTCTTGCTCGTCGTCACTCGTTTACCACCTTTACTTTCTCTGTTTCTTCGACGTCCGGATTCGACATCCCCACCGTCTGTGGGTCACTCGAAGGAAGGACAGCGAGTCTGGTCGAACTCCTTTTCTTCTTTCGACCCCGCATAATCCGACAAACCAAACGTACCGACACGACCTCGTCGACCTTCACCGACACCTTTCGCGCCCTTTCGACCTATACTGACTGACCCCTTCCCCTTCGACCCCTCGACAACCTCTCCCGACCCGACACTCTACCACCAAAAACATGGCTTTCGCTCTCGACCACTTCCCTCACCTCCGATTAGCCCGCGCCGGCTTTCCCCATATCCTCCATGAAGAGCCGCGAGGCATCATTGGCAACATCCTCGGTGTTGGCAAGGACAGGGCGCAGGATTCAAGCATTACCCCCGAGTCCGCCGTCAACGGAGGAGACGGCTACTGCCACTGTAACAATGATGCGGAGTGCGAGTCAATGTCGTCTGTGCTGAACTCGCCCCCAATCCGGTGTTCTGCGACTGCCGGAGGGGACGCGTCTCCGCCAGCGGCCTCTTCGACTGGCGGCGCTTGGGCTGGTGGCAGTGCTGATGGCAACGGCGCGGCCGGTAGTGCCGGCGCAGGCGACACGCAGGCCTATGCGTCTGCGGGTCCGGACGGCGCCGTCGCCAAGGCGGGTGCGGGTCCTGTGGCGGCCGAAGCCTCCGCCGGCTCGCCTTCACCGACATCCTCGGCTGGTCCAAACTGCCCGACACATAGCAAGCGCTGTTGCACGTTCCCTGTTCTCGGACATGGACTCTACGAAGTCTTCCGCGGTAACCCGATCACGGACGGCCTCGAGGGCATCCAGGAGAGCTTCCACGAGTTCATCGGAAACTGTGTTTACTGCCCGAAGGAGTGTGGCGGCGCCGGAGGTGGCCCCGCTCCTCAGGCAACGATTTCCAACTCACCTAGTCCGAGCCCCACCAGCACGGAGGAGACCTCGTCTTATACCCCTCCTCCTAGTACGGAGGAGACTTCTACGTATACCCCGACGTCGTCGAGTACCGTCGAGCCGTCGCCGGAACCGTCACCGGAGCCGAGCTCAAGCTCGCCTTCGCCGTCGCCTGAGCCGACTTCGACTTCGACTGAGCCGCCGCCTCCGCCTCCGGAGCCCTCGACTACCTCGACTTCGTCCACTCCTCCCCCTCCCCCTCCTGAGCCGAGCACGACTTCGACGTCGCCCTCGCCTCCTCCTCCCCCT
>NW_014040915.1:1161101-1165700 GCF_000293215.1 Trichosporon asahii var. asahii CBS 2479
CCGAAACCCACAACGTCCGTCCTGATCCCGGAGCCGGTTACTTCGAGCCAGGAGCCGCCCCGCCCTTCTACCACGGTGCAGCCTCCTCCTTCCTCGTCTTCGACGGAGCAGGCGTGGAACGAGCCGTCGTCTACCGAGGCGCCTCCCGCGCCCTCTTCCTCTTCCAGCCGCCGACCGCTCTTCCTTCCAGCCGCCGACCGCTCTTCCCTTGGCCCTGGACGCGGACGAGCCTGCGTCCAGAGCCCACCTCGGAGGTGCAGACGAGCACAAGCACGAGCCGCACGCCTCTCTTCCCTTGGCCTTGGACCCGGACTTCGACGCAGCCCGAGCCGACCACTCAGCCTGAGCCAACTTCTCAGCCCGAGCCGACAACGCAGCCTCAGCCGACCTCCGAGCCCCAGCCCGAGACTACCAGCACGAGCCGCACTCCACTCTTCCCGTGGCCTTGGACGCGCACGTCGACCCAGCCGGAGCCGACTACCCAGCCTCAGCCCACTACCCAGCCGGAGCCGGAGACGACGAGCACGAGCCGCACCCCGCTCTTCCCGTGGCCGTGGACGCGCACGTCGACTCAGCCCGAGCCGACCACGCAGCCCGAGCCCGAGACGAGCACAAGCCGCACGCCTCTCTTCCCGTGGCCGTGGACGAGGACTTCGACACGCCCCGAGCCTACCTCCGAGACATCTCAGGCGCCCGTGACTTCGCAGCAGGAGCAGAGCACTCAACAGCAGCCCTCGTCGACCTCGTCGCACACGCCCTGGTGGATTGGAGAGGAGACGAGCGACACTCGTCCTATCCCCACCCCCACGTCGCAGGGCACGCCGTCCTCGGCGCGACCCGTGCCTACCTCGGACGTGACTACCTCTGACGTTCCGACGGCCTCGGACGAGCCCACGACGCAGGTGTCGATTGGCCGACCTCTGCCCGGTTCCTCGCAGAACGAGGGGTCGCAGTCTCAGACGCCTTCGCGCGTGCCCTCAGACGAGCCCTCGGCTGGACCTACGTCCAGCGAGCGCCCTTCGCACATTCTCCCCGGCCAGCCCTCGAGCTCGTCCTGGGCCGCCCAGACGCCTTCGAACACTCCTTCGAACTCGCCTTCGGGCACGGCATCGAACACGCCCTCGGGCACGGCGTCGAACACGCCTTCGAACTCCGCCTCGAATGTCCGTCCTACCAGCTCTGCCTCCGATTCTGGCAAGCTTCCCGTCACCTCGGCCACGGACAGCGGCGTCCTCCCCTCTTCGGCTACGTCGCGCTCCGCTGTTCCCTCCGACACGCCGTCGCGCTCGGGTTCTATCGCCGTGACGCCCTCGTCCTCTGGCGCCGTCTCCACCGCGGGCCCCCAGACGACCGACGTGACCTCGATCGTCACCGCGTCCGCGGAGACGAGCACGCGCACCGCCTCGAGCTTGACGGCGGACACGACGCGCATCGTGTATCCCTCCTCCTCGTCCCGGGGTGTCTCCTCTTCCTCGCCCGCCGACACGACGACGGCCACGTCGGGCACAAACACCCAGTCCTCGGCTGCTCCCGCCACGACTAGCACGAGGTCGATCATGACGGCCAACCAGGAGCTTGGGTCTAGTATGTTCCTCATCACGGGAACTACGAACGCGCCCGCTGTTTCCTCCAGCACTGGGGCTGTCAACAACCTCGGTGTTGTTACGAGGGTGACGGAGACGAAGACGGTTGTGTCTGAGCACACGGCTACGGTCATTGCCAACTCGTCGGCCGGTTCCAACACTCCCCGCCTCCTTGCTGCTGTTGGCGCCGTCGCCGCCAGCTTGCTCATGCTCATCTAAACTCGATCTTGAGGACATTATAGACGCCCAGACACCGGCGTACATAGAACACTACCCCCTACACCACGTATCCGATATCCCGGCCGCGATACACCCTTACTACATACTAACAGCTCCTATATTTCTACCCTCCCGACCTCCTCCTTTCCTCTCCTTTTTTCGTCATTAGGGCTTTACACTTTCTTCGTTTTAACATACATTCCAGTCCATAGATGGTCTTTCAAAGGCTACGCGTTTATGCATTGGCTTTAACTTTGGGTTCTTATGAAGCATTGCAGTAGGCTGTGCAAGGTGCTGGATATCATGACGCAGGGGTTCATTGCTTTTCGAGGGCGGCCACGCACGAGGCAGTGCGGGGCTGCCAGCGGACATGGCGGTGTCAAAGCTTGCCTTGTTTCGAGCAAGCGGAGTGGAGCGGCGCCGCTGTGCAAGCGGCGTGCAGCGTACATTTCGTGTCTCACGTATCATTCAGAACATGCAAAACCCCTGCTCTGCGCTGCACCACCTCCCTCCATCTCCGCGCTGCGATCAGTACAACTCGGCAGTTCGTCGCGCACAGCTCATCTGCCACCCGCTCTCGAGCATCACGTGACATCGCCACCGTCGTGTCAACAATCGTGGCCTCCACTCGTGCTCTTCACCCTCATCTTCCTTCCCTCTCCTGCACATATCCTCATCGCAATGACCGATTCACAGCCGCAGACCCTCTCAGCGTCCACAGGAACGACAGGCTCGACAGGATCGAAGAAGGACGACACCGGCTCCGCGCCGAGCACGGCGGGCCTGGCCTTGTCCCCCGACACGCGCGCCGAGACGAGCTCGACGACGCTGAACGCGAAGAATGTCGCGACGCCGGGCGAGTTGTGCGGTTTCGTGAGTTCTCGCCTGCAAGCTATGAACATCCTCGCGTATAGCTAATGCCAGGTCGACACGTTACTGAACACGCTCGAGACGCGGTTCGATGACATGAGCGAGCAGGTGCTGTGAGTCTAAAGCTCTGTGCTTCAGGCGACTTTAGCTGACAACAGGGCGCGGAGTGAGTATACATAAACCTTTCTGTCATTCTCCCCCAACTCGCAAGCTTCGAGGAGCTAAGGAAAGCGAGAAGGGAGGGCAGAGGCGAACGGGAGAAGCCAGCTATCTCGACTCCTCAAAACAAGAGCTGACACCCCAGTGACGGAGATGTCGGCTCGTATCGATAACCTCGAGACAGCGATTTCGGATCTGATGCAGGATGGCGAGCCGCCGAGCCCGAGTCCGGCGCAGAAGAGGCAGTAAGGTGTCGTAGGGTGCCGGACTAGAGCACCTGTGAAGGCTGCGAGCATTGGACCGATGTCCAGCAAGACACAGTCTGAGGACCCGAAGCTCGTTGCGCTTAGCCCGCCTGTGGTGAAGCACAGAGACAGCTTCTGTCACTCGGTGTCACCCAGCGACGCACACGGAGCACACGCAGAAGGTTAGAGCAGAGTTGTATGTATCATAGCCTAGAGACACTTGCTACGTGTCATGTTTACGTGTCAATGAGACGATGGCGTCTGTGCATGGTGCTCGGTCCCGATGTTCTTACGAGTCTGGATGTCGATAGCCACGAAGAAGTCGTGGGGCATGCTGGCCATCACCCAGCGAGGCAGCTCCGTTGCCGAAAGTAGCCTCCTCCGTCTACGGTGCCAGGTGAAGCTCTCTCTGTATCTGGCGAGGTCCCACTAATGCGGTATGCGGAAGCAAATGGAAAATCATTAGGGCACTCTCGTTTCCTACGTCACTGGCACTTAGCTCGCATCGTCAGCCCCTCTGTCCCTCTGCCTGCCTGCTGCGCGCTCTCCACTTTCATCATCATCTCATCATCCCTCCCTCTCCCCCTTTGTCAGTCACTCGACTTTTAATCCCATCCATCCACCCACACTCTACACTCCGTCTTCTCCACACAGGCGGACACATCCACTCTACTACCCTCTTTCCACCTCCTCCTTTGGAATCTCGCCGCACTCGCTCTCGAACTGATTGCGAACAGCGCAGCGTGACAACCGACCACCGATCACCGCACCGCTATCCGCACGCGCCGATCACTACACGACACCACACACATCCACCCACACTCCAAGCTACAAGCCTAGAAGTACAGACGACCAACCCTCGCTCACATCCTCACCATGATCGTCGACCCTCACTACCTCTGGGCATTTGGCCATGCCATCGTCCTCGTCAACTCTGGTGAGTAGCTACTGAGCCAATGGAAAGCTGGCATCGGCAGAGTGGGCTCGACGAGCTCCAAGGTCCGGCAAGTGGGAACAGTTGGAGCGGATGGATGGAAGGACCTCGGCGGGGGCTGGCAGCAACTGCGACGGCAAAGCTGCACGGTGGATGGTAGATGGCTGGCTGGGCTTTTGCTGCGGTGCTGGCGTGCAAATGCTCCGTCTTGCGACTCTCACCTAAGCACCGAGGTCGATCGTCCGCAGCTGGTCGAGCCCAGTCTAGCTAGCCAGGGGCCTCCCAACCACCCCAGCCACCTCCCTCCTGCGCAGCTGAAAACCGCGTGACCTAAAGCTAACCCACAGCCTACGTGATGCTCCAGACGCTTCTGTTCCGCACGCCGGTCCGCGCCTACCGGATGGTGTACGTCGGCGCGCTGCTCTCGTACGCGATCGTCGTGCTCAAGTCGCTCGGCAAGCCGCGCGGCGTCAACTGGCTGCGCCGCGCCTTCGTCGATGAGAACTTCCAGTACGGCCTGCTCGCGCTGTACTGGCTGATCAGCAAGCCGATCAACAGTGAGTAGCTTAGGCGAGTGCTCCTTTGCATG